>NW_027689982.1:0-360 GCF_054177405.1 Leptonychotes weddellii | reverse complement strand
TTTACAACTGCACCCAAAACCATAAGATACCTAGAAATAAATCTAACCAAAGAGACAAAGAACCTGTACTCAGAAAACTATAAAATACTCATGAAAGAAATTGAGGAAAACACAAAGAAATGGAAAAACGTTCCATGCTCATGGATTGGAAGAACAAATATTGTGAAGATGTCAATGCTACCTAGAGCAATCTACACATTCAATGCAATCCCCATCAAAATACCATCCACTTTTTTCAAGGAAATGGAACAAATAGTCCTAAAATTTGTATGGAACCAGAAAAGACGCCGAATAGCCAGAGGAATGTTGAAAAACAAAAGCAAAGCTGGCGGCATCACAATTCTGGACTTCCAGCTCTAT
>NW_027689981.1:0-360 GCF_054177405.1 Leptonychotes weddellii | reverse complement strand
CCCTGCTCGGCGGGGAGTCTGCTTCTCCCTCTGACCCTCCTCCCTCTCATGCTCTCTGTCTCTCATTCTCTCTCTCTCAAATAAATAAATAAAATCTTAAAAAAAAAAAAAAAAGCACCTGATGGTTGATGATAGGGCCCAGAACTACACAATTGTCATAAAAATGAAAAGCATTATTGAATATTTCGGGTCTCCCTTTCATGTTACCTGAGCTCTTTTAAGCAAGGAAGTTTCTTATTTCTTTGTATTCCCAGGGGCTAAAACAGTGCCTGACCCATACTAGTGGCTGTTGAATAAGTGCACAACATCCTTTCTACTCTTCCCTTCTCTTTACCTCTTTGTCTTTTAATGCTTAAAGTT
>NW_027689980.1:0-360 GCF_054177405.1 Leptonychotes weddellii | reverse complement strand
TCTACAGATACTGATTCTTACTTCAGAATTTATGAGCTCATTAGGATACATTATAATTACCAGCGGGGAAGAATACAATTTGAGAAACTACAATCTTGAAATAATATTTTCTTTATCTGGGATAGCAGGGCTGGAAGCATCTTCTCTTCGTGGGGTGGGGATCAGACAAAATGGGCAAAGTGGTTCCCAGCTGGCTAGTCTCCATGGTCAGTGTGGAAGTGGGTGGTTGCAGGTGCTTGGCTGGTGGTAACTGCGGCATCCCTTAATCTATTTTTCCGCTGTTTCTATTCTTGCGATATTGGAGGAGGGAGTCCTGTGGAGGGGCTGTCCCTACCTTTGCATGAGTTGTACCATTTTTTT
>NW_027689979.1:0-360 GCF_054177405.1 Leptonychotes weddellii | reverse complement strand
TGTAAGAGAATAAAGTCTATTGTTTTAAGCCATCAAATTTATACTATTTTTTCTTCAGAAGCCACAGGAAACTGCAATCCATAGGTTGAGAATATAATAGACTTGAAAATATAGTAAATGCCAAATAATATCAGGCAAAACAAAACAAAAAATTCAACAATACCCCAGAAACTTAAGAAAGGTAAGCCATCAAATATATGATCTACTTATTTAATCAAGAAATAAGATAGACTAGAGAACAAAAGGTAAAACTAAAAGTAACGATAGTAATATCGGCAAATACCTCATTAATCACTTATAATATACCATATATAGTGATAAGAATTTAAGATACATCATTTAATTTTCATGGATATCTTA
>NW_027689978.1:0-360 GCF_054177405.1 Leptonychotes weddellii | reverse complement strand
GAAGGAAGGAAGGAAGGAAAAGAAAGAAAGAAAGAAAGAAAAAGAAGAGAGAGAAGGAAGGAAGGAAGGAAAAGAAAGAAAAGAAAGAAAAAAAGAAAGGAAGAAAGAAAGAAAAAGAAGAGAGAAGGAAGGAAAAGAAAGAAAGAAAGAGAAAGAAGAGAGAAGGAAGGAAGGAAAAGAAAGAAAGAAAGAAAAAGGAGAGAGAGAAGGAAGGAAGGAAAAGAAAGAAAGAAAAAAGAAAGAAAGAAAGAAAAAGGAGAGAAGGAAGGAAGGAAGGAACGGAGGGAGGGAGGAGGAAGGAAAGAAAGAAAGGTTTTTTCCCTTGATGAGAACTCTTGGGATTTATTCTCTTAACAACGT
>NW_027689977.1:0-360 GCF_054177405.1 Leptonychotes weddellii | reverse complement strand
TTTTTTTTTTTAAGATTTTATTTATTTATTTGAGAGAGAGAGAATGAGAGAGAGCAAGCACATGAGAGGGGGGAGGGTCAGAGGGAGAAGCAGACTCCCTGCCGAGCAGGGAGCCTGATGCGGGACTCGATCCAGGGACTCCAGGATCATGACCTGAGCCGAAGGCAGTCGCTTAACCAACTGAGCCACCCAGGCGCCCCTGGGAGACTGTCTTTAAAGGAATTTCAATGAACTAAAGTGGACATCTACCAGTAAAAGAAAAAAAAAAAAAAACCCTACACAACACCCCTCCACATCTTTCTCCCAGAAAAACACCCAAATACCCCAACGCTTTCCAACCCTGACCAGACTCTAAGAGCA
>NW_027689976.1:0-360 GCF_054177405.1 Leptonychotes weddellii | reverse complement strand
TTCTTTCCTTCCTTCCTTCCTCTTCTTCCTTTTCTTTTTCCTTTTCTCTCTCTCTCTTTTTTTAAAGATTTTTTTTTTAAGATTTTATTTATTTATTTGAGAGAGAGAATGAGATAGAGAGCATGAGAGGGGGGAGGGTCCCTGAGCAGGGAGCCCAATGTGGGACTCAATCCCGGGACTCCAGGATCATGACCTGAGCCGAAGGCAGTTGCTTAACCAACTGAGCCACCCAGGCGCCCTTTTTTTTTTTTTTTAAGATTTTATGTATTTATTTGAGACAGAGAGAGAATGCAAGAGAGAGAGCACGAGCAGTGGGGAGCGGCAGAGGGAGAGGGAGAAGCAGACTTCCCACTGAGCACT
>NW_027689975.1:0-360 GCF_054177405.1 Leptonychotes weddellii | reverse complement strand
CATAAGTACATAGGTAGAATTACCTCTATATTACAGATGAGTACGTGGAGGCTCTTAGAAGTTAATTAACTTATTTCGCTCAGCATAATACCCTCCAGTTCTATCCACGTCATTGCAAATGGCAAGATTTCATTCCTTTTGATGGCTGCATAATATTCCATTGTATATATACCACTTCTTCTTTATCCATTCATCTGTCGATGTGGACATCTTGGCTCTTTCCATAGTTTGCCTATTGTGGACATTGCTGCTATAAACATTGGGGTGCACGTACCCCTTCAGATCCCTACATTTGTATCTTTGGGGTAAATACCCAGTAGTGCAATCAGAGAAAGACATGTATCATATGATCTCCCTGAT
>NW_027689974.1:0-360 GCF_054177405.1 Leptonychotes weddellii | reverse complement strand
GTTTGCCAGGATTAAGAACATCGAGAAGATTTAGGGGGAAAAATCTGAACCATTCGAATCAGGTTCTGAGACCAAGATTCTGTCCTAGAATAAAACCTCAAGAGGGCTGGTGTCTTTACCTCATTTGTTCATTAGTATATCCCAAGGGTCTAGAACAATGGCTGGCACATTAGAGATGCTCAATTCTTATTTGTTGAATGAATGAATTAACCTTAATATGTTAAAATTAAGAAGAGGAGAGAGGAGGGTATTAAACCCTATTATATTAGGTGCATTCGTTGGCCAGTTCATTGACGCTACATTTTCTCAGCGAAAAGCAGGAGATCACGGTTCTGTTCACCTGTAGTGTTACTCAATGAT
>NW_027689973.1:0-360 GCF_054177405.1 Leptonychotes weddellii | reverse complement strand
GGGGTCCCTGCTCTCTGCTGCATCCCCGACACTCAGCAAGTATGCAACACAGAGCTGTCAAGAGAATGAGTGAGTGACCAAATGCACCGTGAATGAGCGAATGTTTAAGAGGCCGTGGCATGTGTCCACTGACAGGTAAAAAGCAAGTCCTACCTGACAGCGTGAGGTTTCTGAAGGAGGGAAGGGTGGAAAGTTCTGGGGAGAGCCACCTGGGATGGGAGATGGGGAGGACACCCCTCAAAAGCACCAGGAGGACAGGAGCATGCAGTGGGGCGCAGGGGAGCCTGGCCTGCGTGGCTGGTGGGGAAAAGCAGGGACAGGCCACCTGCCTGGAGCTCGGGCAAGGAGTGGGGAGAGGGG
>NW_027689972.1:0-6939 GCF_054177405.1 Leptonychotes weddellii | reverse complement strand
GGTGTTATGCACAAACAATGAATCATGGAACACTTCATCTAAAACTAATGATGTAATGTATGGGGATTAACATAAGAATAAAAAAAATAAAAATAAAATAAAATAAATCTGATGGTGATTAGCACAATATGTTTCTGCCAGTATGGTGAAAAATCGATTTATGGTCGTTACTGGGGGGTTTTTGTTCTTTCTTAGTATCTAATGCTCCCTGGGTATAAAGTCTTTGTGTTATGAAAGCAGTAGGTATTTTTATATTTGCCACATTTTATGGTTCTCCAATCATGGTGATCTGTGCCAAGGCCAGGAAAATCTCCCTACTCAGACACGTGTAAAACTACCGAACCCCTTTTCAGGTTATTCCAAAGCACCGACAGATGTCGACTATCACTGGATCAGAAAGATTTTTCTACTCCCTCATATTTGAGGGGATTTATTTCTTTGATTAAATAATTTATGTATATTTTACATAAATTAGAGTGCAGGTATTTTATGAATACAGCTGAACACATTTTCACAAACTTCACACACCCATGTAACCAGCATCTAGTACAAGACATAGAACAAACCACACCCCAGAACTTCCTTTCCAAACCAACACTGAATATAAATGTTATCCTGACTTCCAGAGAGAGCCTGCTTTAAATATTTTTATAAGATAAATGACATCTTACAGGGTGCTTTCTTGGTGTCCAATTTCTTGTGCTTAATATTGTCTCTCAGATTCATGTCCATTATTGGATAGAGTTGTGGAATTTCCATTCCAGTTGCTGTTTACAGGCTTTATTTGTTTGAATATGCAAAAAGTTTTCAAGGTTTAAGGCATTTGGAGAGTGTGTAAATGATAGGTAGATGATAGTAGATAGCTGATAGATGATAGATAGATGATAGATGATAGAAAAATAGGTGATAGATGATAGATTAGATAGATAGATAGATGATAAATAGATGATAGATGATGATGATGATAGATAGATAGATAGATAGATAGATAGATAGATAGATAGATGATAGATGGTAGAGATATATCTTTCTCTCTGATCTATTTTAAAGACCCTGTAGATCAAATGTGACACATTGATAATGAAGCACTGACTTTCATTCAATAGCTTTGTATTCTATTGTTGCACATACAGACTACTACAAACTTCATAGCTTAAAAGCACAAATTGCACATTTTTATAGGCTGGACTCAGTGAAATAAAATTATGGTGTCTTAGGGCAAAATTCTTTTCTCAAGGCTTTAAGGGAAAATCTGTTTCCTTGACTTTTCCAGCTTCCAGAAGCTTCCCACATTCTCTGATTCATGGTCCCCCTTGCTTTAGCTTCAAAAGTCAACATTGCCCAGTAAAGTTCATCCATGCCGCCATCTTTCTGATTCTTTAAGTACAGCTGAGAAAGACTCTCTACTTTTAAGGATTTATGTGATTACATTGAGCCCACCTGAATAATCTAGGCTATTCTCTTTATCTCAAGGTCTATAACTCTAATCACATCTAAAATGCTTTTTTTTTTCACATAAATAGCATATTCATAGATTCTGAGTATTAGTATGTGAACTTTTTGGGTGTCCATGATTTGCCAGTACATAATGGATTCCAAATATTCTCTCTCTCTCTTTTTTTTTTTAAGATTTTACCAATCTATTTGACAGAGAGAGGGAGCACACAAGCAAGGGGAGTGGTGGTCAGAAGGAGAAGGAGAAACAGGCTCCCCACTGAGCAGAGAGCCCAACTCAGGGCTCAATCCCAGGACCTTGAGAGCATGACCTGAGCTGAAGGCAGACACCCAACTGACTGAGCCACCCAGGCCATGCAAATATTCCTATTTCTAAGAAAACTACCCTTCACATGGAAATTTGCAACAATTTCAATAGATACATAATTAAATTTTACTTGGTATTGAAGTGAAGAGGTATTCAAAGATAAAATGAGGAATTCCATGTAAGGAGTAATAAAGGGGTATCTTGCAGTGGATGGGATCATATTATATGTTGCACATCTGACATTTATATAACGCAAATCAACTACTTGAAAATTAGCCAGTTATACAAATCATTTTTCCAAGAAATTCATATATATATTTTTGATCATTGAGATTATTTTTCTCTGACTATTGCACAAATTCGTTAGTGATTTTTTATGAAAATGGTTACTTATGATGAAAAATATCTATGTACACAGATTTAGAAATATTAAAGAGAATTTATTATAATCTATTGCCAGTAGAATGAATTATGAAGGAATGCATTATAAGTACAGAAACATTTTTTGGTAAATCACAATGATAATTAGACTGGGCCCATAAGTACACATTAAATATGTTTTATGTGTCTGTTAGGCACCTATTTGTCATCTTTGGAAAAAAATATCTATTCATTTGTTCTGCCTGTTTCTTAACTTGATTATTTGGTTTTAGGGTGTGGAGTTTGATAAGTACTTTATAGATTTTGGATATTAACCATTTTTAGATATGTCATTTGCAAATATTTTCTAATATTCCAAAGGTTGGCTTTTAGTTTTGTTGATTGTTTCCTTCACTTGCAAAAGCTTTTTATCCTGGTAAAGTCCCAATAGTTCATTTTTGCTTGTTACCCTTGCTTCTAGAGATGTGTCTAGCAAGAAGTTGCTGCGGCTGAGGTCAAAGCGGTTGCTGCCTGTGTTCTCCTCTAGGATTTTGATGGATTCCTGCCTCACATTTAGGTTTTTAATCCATTTTGAGTTTGTTTTTGTGTATGGTGTAAGAAAGTGGTCCAGTTTCATTCTTCTGCATGTGACTGTCTAATTTTCTCAACACCATTTTTTGAAGAGATCATCTTTTTTTCCATTGACTATTCTTTCCTGCTTTGTCAAAAATTACTTGACCATAGAGTTGTGGGTCAATTTCTGAGTTCCCTATTCTATTCCACTGATCTATGTGTCTGTCTTTGTGCCAGTACCATACTGTTCTTTTTCAACATTATTTTGGATATTTGGTGTCTTTTCTGGTTCCATTCAAATTTTAGGATTGTTTGTCCCAGTTCTGTGAAAACTTCTGATGATATTTTCATAGGAATTGCATTGAATGTGTAGCTTTCTTTGGGTAGCATAGACATTTTAACAACAGAGAATAATCCTTTTAAGGTACTGTTGGGTACAATTAGTTAGTATCTTTGTGACAATTTTTGCATCCATGTTCATCAGGGATACTGGGCTGTAATTCTCCTCTTTAGTGGGGTCTTTATCTGCTTTGGGGATCAAGGTAATGCTGGCCTCATAGAATGAATTTGGAAGTTTTCCTTCCATTTCTGTTTTTTGGAACAATTTCGAAATGCTCTGTTCAGGTTTTCTATTTCTTCCTGTTTCAGTTTTGGTAGTTTATATGTTTCTAGGAATTTATCCATTTCTTCCAGATTGCCTAATTTGTTGGCATATAGTTGCTCATAATATTCTCTTATAATTGTTTCTATTTCTGCAGTGCTGGTTGTGATCTCTCTTCTTTCATTCATGATTTTATTTGGGTCCTTTCTCTTTTCTTTTTGTTTAAAGATTAATTTACTTATTGGAGAGAGAGGGAAAGAGAGAGAGCATGAGCAGGAAGGGCAGAGGGAGAGGGAGAGAATCTCAAGCAGAATCCACACTGAACATGGAGCCCAATGCAGGGTTTGACACTGAGATCACAACCTGAGCTGAAACCAAAGTCAGGCTTAACCAACTGTGCCATCCAGGCGCCCCTTTCTTCTTTTTCATAAGTCTGTCTAGGTGTTTACCAATCTTGTTAATTCTTTCAAAGAACTGGCTGCTAGTTTTGCTTGTCTTTCCTACTGTTTTTTTTTTATTTCCATATCATTGATTTCTGCTCTTTTATTATTTCTGTTGTCCTGCTGGATTTACACTTTATTTGCTGTTCTTTTTCCTGCTCCCTTAGGTGTAAAGTTAGGTTGTATATTTGACACTTTTCTTACTTCTTGAGGAAGAACTGCATTGCTATATACTTCCATCTTAGGACCACTGCTGCTGCAACCCAAAGATTTTGGGCTGTCATGATTTCATTTTCATTTGCTTCCGTGTATTTTTTTTAATTCTTTTTTTTTCCTGGTTAACCCATTCATTCTTTAGGAGGATGTTCTTTAACCTCCATGTATTTGTGGTCTTTCCAAATTTTTCTTATGGTTGACTTCAAGTTTCATTGCATTGTGGTCTGAAATATGCATGATATGATCACAATCTTTTTTGTAGGGTTTGAGGCCTGCTTTGTCATCCAGGATGTGATCTATCCGGGACAGTGACCCATGTGCATTCGGAAATAATGTGTACTCTGCTGCTTTAGGATGAAGTGTTCTGAATATATCTGTTAAGTCCATCTGGTCCAGTGTGTCATTCAAAGCCCTTGTTTCCTTGCTGACCTTCTGTTTGGATGATCTGTCCATTGCTGTGAATGTGAATGGGGTGTTAAAGTCCCCTAATATTATTGAATGATTATCAGTGAGTTTATGCTCCAAGTTTGGGGCATAAATATTTACAATTTTTAGATCTTCTTGTTGGATAGCCCCCTTTATTATGATATAGTGGTTTGTTTTTTAAAATTACTTTTTTTCTTTTTTCCCTCATTTTAAAAAATTTAATTAGCCAACATATTAGTCTTTGATGTAATGTTCAATGATTCATTAGTTGTGTAAACACCCAGTGTTCATCTCATCATGAGCCCTCCTTAAAGCCCACCACCCAGGACCCCATCCCCCCAACCACCTCTCTTTCCACAACCCCTAGTTTATTTCCTGGACTCAAGGGTCTCATATGGTTTGTCTCCCTCTCTGATTTCTTCCTATTCAGTTTTCTCTCCCCTCCCCTATGATCCTCTGAACTATTTCCTATATTCTACATATGAGTGAAACCATATACTTGTCTTTCTCTGTTTGACTTATTTCACTTAGCATAATACCCTCTAGTTCTATCCATGTTGATGTAAATTATAAGTATTCATCGTTTCTGATGGCTGACTAATATTCTATTGTATATATGAACCACATCTTCTTTATCCATTCATCTGTTGGAGGACATCTCAGCTCCTTCCACAGTTTGGCTATTGTGGACATTGCTGCCATGAACATTGGGGTGCATGTGTCCTTCTTTTCACTACATCTATATCTTTGGACTAAATACCCAGTATTGCATTTATTTTTGTGTATGGTGTAAGGAAGTGATCCAGTTTCATTCTTTTGCATGTTGCTGTCCAGTTTTCCCAACACCATTTATTGAAGAGACTGCCTTTTTCTCATTGGATATTCTTTCCTACTTTGTTGAAGATTAATTGTCTATATAGTTGTGGGTTCATTTCTGGGTTTTCAATTCTGTTCTATTGATATATATTCTATTTTTGTGTCAATACCATGCTGTTTTGGTTACTACAGATTTGTGATATAGCTTTAAGTCTGGAATTGTGATGTCTCCAACTTTACTTCTCTTTTCAAGGTTGCTTTGGCTATTTGGATCTTTTCTGTTTCTAAACAAATTTTAGGATTGTTTGTTTTAGCTATGTGAAAAATGCTGTTGGTATTTTCATAAGGATTGCATTAAATGTGTTAATTGCTTTGGGTAGTAAAATCATTTTAACAATCTTTGTTTTTGCCATCCATGAGCATGGAATGTCTTTCCATTTCTTTGTGTCATCTTCAATTTCATCAGTGTTTTTTTTTTTTTTTTTTACTTTTCAGAGTACAGGTCTTCCACTTCTGGATAGATTTATTCTTAGGTATATTATTGATTTGGGTGTAATTGTAAATGGGATTGATTCCTTAATTTCTCTTTCTGCTGTTTCATTACTGGTGTATATAAATGCAACAGATTTTTGTACATAGATTTTGTATCCTGTGATTTTAGTGAATTTGTTTATCAGTTCTAGCAGTTTTTGAGCAGTTTATACTTGCCAATAGTGAAAGTTTTACTTATTCCTGATGAATTGTATGCCTTCTATTTCTTTTTGTTGTCTAATTGCTGTGGCTAGGACTTCCAGTATTATGTCAAATAATAGTGGTGAGTGTGGACATCTGTGTATTGTTCTTGACTGTAGAGGAAAATCTCTCAGTTTTCTCCATCGAAGATGATACCAGCTGTAGCTTTTAATAGATGGTTTTCTATTAATTATGCTGAGTCATGTTCCATGTAAATCTTCTTTGTTGAAGGTTTTTATCATTAATGGATTTTGTACTTTGTCAAATGCTTTTTCTACATCTATTAAATAATCAGGAGTGCCTGTGTGACTCAGTTGGTTATGCATCTGACTTTGGCTCAGGTCATGATCTCAGAGTCCTGGGATCTAGCCCAGCATTAGGGTTCCCACACAGCAGGGAGTCTGCTTGTCCCTCTCCCTCCCCCTCTGCCCTTCTCCCTGTTTGTGTTCTCTCAGTCTCTCTCTCAAATAAATAAAATAATCTTTAACAAAAATAAATAATTATATTATTCCTATCCTTTCCTTTATTAATATCATGTATCATATTGATTGATATGTGAATATTAAACTACCCTTGTAATCCAGGAAAAAAACTCCCACTTGATTGTTGTCAATGATTTATTTTTATTTATTTATTTATTTTATTATGTTATGTTAATCACCATACAATACATCATTAGTTTTTGATGTAGTGTTCCATGATTCATTGTTTGCATATAACACCCAGTGCTCCATGCAGAACGTGCCCTCTTTAAAACCCATCACCAGGCTAACCCATTCTCCCACCCTCCTCCCTTCTAGAACCCTCAGTTTGTTTTTCAGAGTCCATCGTCTCTCATGGTTCATCTCCCCCTCCGATTCCCCCCCTTCATTCTTCCCCTCCTCCTATCTTCTTCTTCTTTTTTTAACATGTAATATATTATTTATTTCAGAGGTACAGATCTGTGATTCAACAGTCTTGCACAATTCACAGTGCTCACTATAGCACATACCCTCCCCAATGTCTATCACCCA
>NW_027689971.1:0-14610 GCF_054177405.1 Leptonychotes weddellii | reverse complement strand
ATTTGGGTTGTTTCCACTTTTTGGCTATTATGAATAATGCTGCTATGAACATTCCTGTACAAGTTTTAGAGTGAACATATGTTTTCCTTAGATACTTGGGCATGGAATTACTGGGTCATAGGGTAACTCCAGGTTTAACATTTTGGGGAACTGCCAAAATGTTTTCCCCAACCACTGTTCCATTTTATATTCTCATCAACAATACATAAGAACTCCAATTGCTCCACATCTGCACCAACACTTGTTATCATTCATTTTATTGATTAAAGCCATCCCAGTGGGTGTGAAGTAGTAACTCATTGTGGGTTTAATCTGCATTTCCTTAATGACTAATGGTGCTGAGAAGTTTTAAATGTGCTCCTCGGTCCCTTGTATATCTTCTTTGGAGAAATGTCTATTCAGACCCCCCTTCCACTTTTTAAAATTGGGTTCTTTGTCCTTTTGCTGTTGAGCTGCAAGGGTTCTTCATATATTCTTGTCAGATATGTGATTTGCAAATATTTTCTCCCATTCCTTTGGCGGGATTTTCACTCTTTTGATAGTGTCCGTTGGTGCACAACAGCTTTTAATTTTGCTGAAGCCCAATTTATCTATTTTTCTTTGGTTGCTTGTGCTTTTGGTGTCAGATATAAGAAACACTTGCCTAATTAATGAAAACTTACACCTATGTTTTCTTCTAAGATTTTTATAGTTTTCGCTCTTAACCTTTAGATCTTTGATCCATTTATAGTCTATGTGTGTACATGATGTGAATCTGGGGTCAAAATTCATTGTTTTGCATGTGGATATCCTGTTGTCCCTGTACCACTTGCTGAAAAGACTATTTCTTTTCCCAACAGATTGCTTTTCAGCACTCTCACTGACAATCAATTGACCATAAATGTGAGGGTTTATTTGTGGACTCTCAATTCTACTCCATTGATTCATGCACTGTCCATATGCCAGCACCACATAGTCCTGATTACTGTACCTTTGTAGCAAGTTTTGAGATTAGGGAGTGTGAGTCCTCTAACTTTGTTCTTTTCTCTCGAGATAGTTTTGGTGCACTTACATATGAAGTTTAGGATAACCTTGTCAATTTTTGCAGAGAAGGATTCTGACAGGGATTGTGTTGAATCTGTAGATTGCTCTAGGTATTACTGCCATCTTAACAATATTAAGCCATTTAGCAATATTCCAACCCATGGAAATGGGATATCTTTCCATTTATTTAATTTTTTTCGACAATGTTGTATGGATTTCAGAGTATAGGATTTGTGCTTCTTTTGTTACATTTGTTTCCAAATATTTTACTACTTTGATGCTATTGTAAATGGGCTTGTTGTCTTAATTTCATTTTGGGACTGCTCATTGCAAGTACATAGAAATGCAAATGAGTTTTGTATATTGGTCTTTTATCCTGTAACCCTGCTGAGTTTATTAGTTCTAGTAGTTTTTTGGTGGGTTCTTTCAGATTTTCTATATATAAGACAATGTCATCGAGCATTATACTGTTTTTTAAACCCTTCACATATATAATAGTATGATACCTTTTCCATGGGCCCACTCTCTTTCCTCTTTTTTTTTTGGAAGCAAACTATCCAAAATGTTATTTTTCCAAATTTCCTGTGAGTTTCTTTGATTCACGCTCCTCCACCCAAGTCGCTGTCCCAACTCACCCTTCTTCCCATGTACACCCAGCACTCACTTCTGAGACCACTCGAGTTTCATCCCAGACTGAGTGGAGAAAGCATGCACCATTTCCTGCTGCTCCTGGGAGAGGGTGGGCATGGAGCTGGAGGTCAGTGTAGGCTCTTGGTTGGAGAATGCACTCTGAGTCTCAGTGGGGGTGGCATCTCTCACAAACAGCTCATCATTCACGATGCATAGACTGAAGGGAAAATGGGCCCTCAGACAAGTGGATGAATGTACAACTCCACACCCCCAACAATGATCCTGCTCCCACTGCCACTGAGCAACCAGATTCCTTCCATACTTCTACTGTGCCTGCCCCCCTGCCCCCAGATTCCTTGGCTGGTGCCTCCACCCCTCCCACAGAGCCCACCTTTGCAGGGACTGTCTACCAGCCTCACTAGATGTGTACTTAACCTGCAACCCAGGGATGATTTTACACCCACATTTATCCCTTACAATAGCTCAAGGGAATGGACAGTCTAATCCCCATTTTCCAAGGAAGACAATGAGTCACAGAGAGGTCATGTGACTTAACCAAGATCACACACACCCAGTGAGTGCTGGGGTCAAGAAGAGAACCCAGTGCTCTAACTCCAGAGCCCACGTTCTTAACCACCAGACCGGACCGCTCCTTGGATCTACCTGTTGGCTTCCCACAATACTGAGAAAACCAAGATGTCTTCACCACCACGTTCCCACACCCCTGAGCTCAGGCTGGGACGAGCATTCCCACCTACAACGTAGCACTCACCTGGAACTGCCGGCAGGGGTAACGATGAAGGTCCGGGTGAAGGCACGAACAGAACCCTGAGACGTTCCCTCCACTTTAACAACAAACAACAATACCCCATTAGAGTTGCACATGCTTCACATGCCCACACAGTGTTCCCAGTCAGGGTCTGACTTGATATTCATGCTGAAGGGGACAATTGTTCACTGGGAGTCGGGGTGTCTGGTATGGGGATGGCAACAGTAGGAACAAAATGCTCCCAGCGACAGGGCCTCTACTATGTGACAGGTGGTGGGACAACCACTTCACAAGTTCATTTGATTAATTTTTCACAGCTGCCCGAGAGGTGGGTGTTATTAGCCCCATTTTGCAAACGAGGAAACTTAGAGGTTAAGTAACCACCCCAGGTAGATCTCAGAATAAGGATCTGGGATGACAGCCATGAAACTCATTAGGGAAACAGACTGTGTCCCTAATGCCCAAGCTGTGTGGGGCAGACAGGCATAGACCCGGTTCAGACCAGGATGGTTTGGGGACAGAGTGGAGGCAGGAGAACACAGCAGGAATAGGAAGAGAAGGAAAGGGATCAGGGAAGCTGGGACAGTTCTGAGAGGGAGCCCAGCCAGCGGGGAGGAAGCCGTGGGGCATCTGGGGAGGGGCCCAATGCACACTCACCTTCCTTGAACACCCCGTTAACAGAGAAGCAGAGCAT
Organism: Leptonychotes weddellii; assembly: GCF_054177405.1. Taxonomy (NCBI): domain Eukaryota; kingdom Metazoa; phylum Chordata; class Mammalia; order Carnivora; family Phocidae; genus Leptonychotes; species Leptonychotes weddellii. Next base: position 11,494 of record NW_027689971.1, on the reverse strand, counting down.
CTTCTCCTGAAAGGGAAGGGCCCAGGTGCTAAGTCACCTAAACTTCCTACCCACCCGCGGCTTTCTGGAGCTGCCCTTGGGAGGAAGCACGTGCTCACCGTCTGGAACCACATGTCCACCAAGAAGGAGCTGAGGTCATGCTGTGTTTTGGGCAGCACACAGAGGGAGCCCACGATGTCACGCTTTGTGTGCTTCAGTGGCTGAACACACAGGGCTATGCGGGGAGGAGAAGCAAGCTCAGGTCGGGAGTTGCCACACCCTGGGCCCTATAATTACCCCTGCACACCCCCTTTCCCTGCCCAATCTTCTTCATCACACACGCACAGGGTTCCTTGGGCTTCTTCATATTCCTGCTTTCCTTGAAGTACTCGCACAAGCTGCTTCTAGCAGAGAAAGAGGAACAGAAGGTGGTGGTCTGGCCAGTGTGGGTATTTCCAGGAGCTTCCCTGTATCCACTGGGGAGCCACAGGGCCGAGGAGCAGAGTTTGAGCTTTGCTACTCACAGGGCTGGGTCCTCGGCGTTGAAGGGAATGGCCAGGGAGAAGCAGGCCTCATCATGGTAGGCATCGAGGAGACCCTGACGGTCTCCAGAATCATAGATCAAATAGTATCTGTGGGAGAGTAATGAGGACAGTCTATCTCTGTGGTCTGGACCTCAGATGAGATTTCCAGACCCAATCAGCAGTCCTGAGCTTGGGTGGCCTCACCCATCCTAGCCAACCCCTTCCCCAGGTTCCCAGGAGTACTTACTGCTGCAGAAATTGCAGGACTAGACTCTTCAGTGCATCAGATCCTTTGTAACTTTCCTGGAATCAAAAGACATTTGAGATTATGTGGCTGATAAAGCCTCCCTTGTAATAGCCCAAATATTGTTGATCAATTTTCCCTCACCTTGCAGGGCTTTATCAAGCAGGGTGTGTCATTATCAATGATAACTGGTGGTGATAACTCCTGGCCATCCTGGAGAAGGGAAGAAGAAGTCAGCAGTGGAGACCAGGGAGGTGGCCCTGGATGATCAGGGGAAAAGATGAGCCCAAGAGAGGGTGAGGGTCAGAGGTTAGGTATGAAAGGGCACTGGAAATTACATGGACAAGATTACAGTGGGTGTCTTCATCATGACATCCTGAAAGTATTTACTATTATATGCAACTTTTGTCTGTGTGTGTGTGTGTGTGGATATTTTTCCAGAAAACATATTCATGTCTTTTTCAGGAGTCCTGGTCTCCTAAAATGGATAAGGGTCTGACACAAACCTGTAATCTAGGCAAGACCCAAAGGGCTTGAGGGCAGGTGTGGTGGTGATCAATGTTAGTAAGAGACAATGATGAATGTAGTCACTTACCAGGCGTAACAACTTAGGAAAACAATCCTTGATGGCACTGTCCCAAACCCAAAATAGAAAGAAGTTGACTGTTAGGCCAGGGTTGCGAAGCCTCCCTCCTACCCTTTCCCTCCCTTCCCTCCCTCTCCTTTCCACTGGGTAGCTCCCCCCTGGACTGCCCTGACTCCCTTCTTCAGTGCCACAAGAAGCAACATTTGGAACCCAGGCTCCAGGGCTGCCTTCCCCTTCCTGCTTCCCTTCCTTCCTCCAAGTCCCCACTGAAGACTCCAGAGAGAAGAGGGAATGGAGTGGGAGCCCAGCACTCTGCTACCTCACTAGGGGTCCAGCATGCTGCAGGACCATGATACCCCCCAGGGATGGCCCAAGATGCTAGGGCAGGGAGGTGAGTGAGGCAAGGCCCAGGAGGCAGGGATGGAGAGGGAGGGGGATGAAGGCAGAAGAGGGAGTGAAGGTAGGAGGGGAGAGGTGGGAGAGACATAGGGGAACCAGAGACAAAGGAGGAAAGAAGGCAGAGCAAAAGGAAGGGAAAGAAGCTCTACCATGGTGGTGGGGATCAGGAGGAAGAGAGAAGAAGGGGCAAATGGCTCCCCGGCTGCAGTCCTTTCCTTCATCTGCCCTAACTGGCCCTGGCACCCAAGGTAAGAATGGAAAACATGCAGGTGTTGGGCTGGGAGCCCATTGCATGCTGGTTGAAACTTTGTCACCTGTGTGAACTCAGTCTGAGCCGGGCATGGGAAATGAGGCAGCCACGGGGGCAGGAGACCTTCCCCAGAGGGAGTAGAGGGTCAAGCCCCAGGTCAGCATGGGGCTGAGGGTCTGTGGACCCCTCTTATGATCACTGCCTTCCCTCCTGATGGCCCCTTTGCACCTGTGCCTGTCTCAGTCGGTTCCTTGCCTGAGCAATCATACCTGTGCTGGGCTACCCAGGCTTCTCTGAAGGGCCAGTCAGGATGATGTGATGTGCAGAGGGAGGGGAGGGGGCAGTGCCTCTGAGAGGCTTGTCCTTCTGTCCTCTCAAGCATCTCTGCCATCTGACTCCATTCCTGCCTCAGGAAGCCCTCTGCTCACTGGCAGTCACCCATTTCTAGCCCCTTGACTCAGGGAACCCTGGTTTCTCCCAAGGAGGGCCTTGCTCTTGGCATTGGGTCAGAGGAATGGCTGTCATGATGGCAGGCCCCCAGGACCTTGGCCCTCAGCATGGGGCAGGAAAGCCACCATGGCCGCCTGAGATTAGAGAGGGCAACCCTTTTGGAGCAAGGGCAGGAGGTCCCCTCTCAGAACAAGGGAGAGAATGTCCATCTCGGCAGGGAGTAGGAAAGCCTGTCTCAGCATGAGGCCCTGGGCTGGAGGACCCTTCTCAGTCCAGGGCACAAGCATCTGGCTCAAGGCTGGTCACTCCCGGTCCTGGGGAGGAGGAGGAGCCCTGCTTCTTGGAGCACACTCTTGGAGGGCATGCTAAAGAACTCTGAATGCAGAGAGGTGGAAACAGACCCCAGACCAGGAGAACAGGTGAACAGTCAGAGGAAGGAAACTCCTTATAGGTGGGGGACACGGAGAGAGGAGAAGCTGGGGCCTATGGCCATTCTGGAGGACCAGGGTTGCAGCTTCCTGCATACATGCATTCTCAGGGACAGTTCAGGCTCCCGGGACCAAAGGTTCCCAGGACGTGTGAGAGGTGTTCACACTGACCTTATGTAGGTGGGCTGGTCTGGAAAGGTGTCACACAAGGGGTTCCCTTCTAGCCAAAGCTCTTCAAGATCCAGCCCTTTCATCTTGTTTAACTCCCACACCAAGTTCAGCTGAGAAATATGGGGAAGAAAGTGGAAAGGAGTCCCAGGGAAAGAGAGACACACAGGCCCCTGCACCCCCAGCCCCCACGTTTCCACACAGGTACCTTCTCCTGCCTCCTGTCATCACTCTGATGAGCACTACCACTCACTGTCAACCCCAACTTTGATCTGGCTCCCTCTTCTCACCTCATTTTTGGAGAGGTTCAGGATCTTGACTGTGGGGACCATCTGTATAATGTCAGACAGGCCATCCAGCCCGTACAGTTTGTTGTTGCTCAAGTTCAAGGACAACAGCTGTTGGTGAAGAAGAGTTAGAGTGACAGTTACCGTCTAGGGCCTCAGAGACAAATCTGTCCTCCACCCCATGAGTTCCACCCCCTACCATTATTAACAGCGCTGGGCCTAAGGCCTCACCTCGGGATAATTCTCTTCAATGATCTGCAAGGTGGCAGCCATGCAGTTTCTCCGATTCAGGATCATATCTATATCATGGCCCGCCAAGTCTTCAGGAAGCCGAGAGGAGGCAATCAGAAGGCTGAGAGGGGTCCAGGGCCAGCACCAATCCCTCCCCACATCACCATCCCTCAGCCTCCCTCCCAGGCAGATCCCTGTGCCTTCACCTGCCCTAGAATTACTGCTGTCAAGGGTACCTGGGTCAAAGCGGAGACTCTGGAGGTCAAGAGCTTGCTGGGAGACGTCATAGCGTTTGCTCATGGTCAGCTGCAGAGAGAGATGGAGAAAGCCACTGGGAGGCTCTGGTGGGGATAGGGAAATCAGGGGCTGGAGGAAGAAAAAGTGGGTGTGGGTGTGGGCACACAATGGACCTTGAGTCTGCATTACCTTTAGCTGCTCCATTTCTTCTGGCTCCAACTTATACCGCACAGAGTAAGGTGCAGTAGAAGGATTGACAAAGATAGATATCTGCAGGAAGGAGACGTGGGGTCAGCACCAAGAACTTTCATTCCAAAGAAGATGACCAGCCCCTGCCCTGTCCTCCTGCCCCGGGACTAGGTAGAAGTAATGCCCTCAACACATACCTTTCGGTTCTCCTCGTCACAAATCTTGTAGCTGACATCCTTCAGTGTAGAGGCAGTGCCAACATCCTGGACAAAGAACCGAGCCTGGTTTCTCACGTAGTGAAACTGCAGGAGGGGGAGGCAACAATAATTTTGGAGGAGAGAGTCTTCCTACTCAGTGGGCTCCCCCCGCCCCCACTTCCCTGTGCCCACTCATCTGGCTTCACCATCCTCTCTTACATCCACTGGAGTGAAGGGGACACTGCAATGGCTCTGGATTGAATTCATTAGCCATGTCTTATCATACTTTCTCCCATAGGGAATCTAAGGGTGAAGAGAAGGGATGGGAGTGAGGAGAGACAACATAGAATTAAAGAGGGAAAACAGACCCAACAGCGATCTTGTCTGACCTTCTACTGAGCTGTACAGGGCTTCGAAAGAAGGGACCACTGGCATTATTTCTTATTTTTTGTGCCAAACGTGGATTTCCTAGACCCTCCAATGGAATCTCCATTGGAAAGATCTCCTCCAAATAATTGACATAAGGATGTTTAATGTGGTCTTCCTTTTTATAAGGTTCCAGGGTATTCTATCTAATGCAGACCCTGCCAAGACACTCACGGTGATCTTGAACCAGCTCCCTGGGGTTCCATCTTGTGTGTTCTCCCCCATTTCTCTCCTCAGAGCTTTTCTATCTCTCCACACAGTAATATGGATATGGCCCTCATTTTGCCTTTTCACTCTCCTCTTGTAGCTCCAGGTGCTATAGGGAGTGCTGTGGGGGGGAAGTGGAGAGGAGGAGGGTCGCCATAAATGTTAAGAAAGTCTTCTTCTATACACCCTCACCTCTCTGTCACCAGGACAACAATTAGGATTGCTTGACCATTATTCCATTTCCGGCATTCTTCAGTTTTCCAGTGAGAGAACAAAAAGAAGACCAGGGAGAGTGAAAGAGTCACCTAGTCCCAGGGGCTGCTGCACGCAAACCAGTCTGCCTGGTCACTTACTGTCTTACTTGGGGGTCCTCCTGGACATCTCCCATCAGCACATTTCCATCATCCTCCTGGAAGTGTGAAGGCTGAGGCTCATATTCACCACGGTCATAATGACGGTTCCTCTTGCCAAAATTACCTCGGACAGAACGCCAAAATTTCTTTCTTCCTTGAGGTGAGCTACCACCATCATTGTATTCTCAAAAAGGGGAACAAAAATACAAGTTTAAAGACACATCAGTGGTCCACTTACCGTGTACCACATCTTAGGCTAACACCACAGTAGGGCAAGCAAAGTGTCAACCTGCCCTAAGGATCCAATCTCCCAAACCCTGGAAAGGAAACTCCTCTGCTTGTCCAGATAGGAGAGCCTTATTTGACAGATGGCACTATCAGGGTAGGAATCTTGGGGGAGGAGGAGGAGGAGAAAACTGTATTGAACCTTTTAAAGAATGAAGCAGATTTATTAAAACAAAACAAAACAAAACAGAGATGTGTGCATCCATGGATTAGACTGGAAACCAGCCATACACAGGGAAGACATCTGAATTGTACCTTCTCTCAGGCCTGTCTAAAAACCACACCAATACTAGGGAGGCAATCTCTCTCATGCTTCCCAAATACAATCAGCCACCAGACTGATCCCACTAACAATCAGCAAGCTGTACTTCCTTTGCTGGTGTAGTTCAAGCTTTAATGTCAGGTGGGACTGATGTAACAGCCTCCTAAGCTGTCCCCCTCCCTCCAGCCTTGCTGTCAACAATACTCAGTTTGAAATATGCAGAGTGAGCTTTCTTTTTGCCCAGCCCGAAATGCCTTTCAGCTGAGGGGACAACTCTTCCTAACCTCAGCTCCTCTATAACAAGGATCTGAATGACAAACCGGGATGATGTGTCAACTAGCATTTCCAAGTGTGTAGGGATTCTTCTTTTTTCGTTCTATTATTGATTTCTAACATGGGTCCATTATGGTCAGAGAACGTGCTCTGTGTGATTTAAAATTCGCTGAGGTTTGTTTGATGGTCCAGGAGATGATCTAGCTTGATGAATATTAAAAGAAAAACCCGAGTATTAAAAGGAGGAATAACGGCCCGTGGTCAATGTATGGTGTATGGGGGCTTCAGAGTCATCTTTGAGAACTGACATTACTTCAGAAATCACGTTGTCAAGGGGGAAGTGTTAAAAGTGAGCCAGCTAACAGCCACAGCATTCCCCAGACCGACCAGGTGAGTTGGGTGCCTAAACAGGGCCAGAGGCCTCCCTCATCAAGGTGATTCAGACAGGAGCGATCTCAAGCATAACCTTGTTTTGGGAATCTCACAGGAGGGTGGGCATGAGATTAAAAAGCCAGAGAGACCACGCACACACATGTGTGCGCACACACGCATATCCGCTTACTGAAGGGTTGCATCTCGGCACGATCCCTGTCTCACCGCCGTTCTGCCAAAATCAAAGGCAACAACAGGAGCATCGGAAATCAGCTGGTGCCTCTCACCCAGGCTGCCTGGGTTCCCCCTCAGTCTCTACCACAGTATTAACTGATCCTCCCGCTAAGAAACGGTCGTGAGTGTCCTTTATGACATCATGTGTGTTCACATGGTACTTCCTGTGTCGGTTTGGAATTCTGCCTACATCATTGCTATGTCGTTGAGTACATGGTAATGGCATCCCTGCTATGGTAGGGAAAGAACAGGGTGAGAAGTAAAACACCACTTGCCCAGCAGCAACCAACATTAGCTCAGTGTTGGGCAGACTCACTAGAGTTCTTTGACCTCCTCACTAAAGTCCGAAAACAGGCTCACAGGCGTTAGGTACACTTCCCAGGATTTCTCAGCCAAGTCAGTGGAGGAATAGAAATTGTGTCCTCACCTATTGGTCCGCCTCCACATCCTAAGTGTTCCTCTAGCTAGTGTGCTTATTCTCCTTTAATGGTGGACTTTCAGGTCTCAAGGACAGATTTCTGTGAGCAGACCAGGGATGATGTTTTGTGAGCTGGGGTTAGTGACTCCTGCTTGGGTGGATCCAGGTGCCTTGGACCAAGTAGAGATATCGGTCTTGAACTAGATGAAGAAATCTGTTTCGATCACAGTGTTTGCAGATTAGGAGTCGCTTTGAGCTGGCAGTGTCTGGCATATAATGGGGCCTAATTAGTATTCGTTAAATGAATGTAGGCAATGTAGATTTGGGATCAACAAAGCCACTTTTGAGAATCCATACATCGCAACCATTTGTACCCACATCTACTTATTCCAGAAAAAATTGGGCTGCAGAACTGTTTCATAACCTGCTTGTAAAACTAGCATGTGTTGAATTTGTCTTTTGCAAAATTAGTATTTTTCACTAGCGTACAGTTAGAAATGGAGCTAATTACACCCCTCTTGATTAATGCTAAAACTACGGCTTTTCTGATCTGAGGAAGGGAGGCTTTTGCAAACTGGTGGCAGAAATGAGGAGAGGCCTTCCTTAAATCCAGCAGATATAGCTTCCTGGGTGTCTGGTATGTGTAGGAAGAATGTTCTGGACCTACATGCTTGTTTGTGGGTGCTCAGCTTTGTGACAGCCAGTATCGTACTTGTGTCAGAGGAAAGCAAGAGTGTGTGCATGAGCATGTGTGTGTGCATGGGCATGTGCTAATATTATCTGTTTTACATTTGTATAATTAGATTACAGATACATGTATTTCAAATCATGTTGGAAAGTACATTGCCACACAAAACTGGACCCTAATGTACATTTTCATTTCATGCAATATATGCTATATACACCCAATTTTTGCTTCTTGTTTTTAATATGCCCTTTATTTTATTTTATTTTTTTTACATCTTGGCACTTTAATATTTGAATTGATTTTCAAATTTAAAGTATTAGAATTCTCTATACAAGGTATTCCTAACGGCAGAGGCCAAATTACCCAGTGGAGCATGGCTTGGGATTTAGGGCAGTTCCAAGATTTGAGTCTCTGCTCCACAGCTTCCCAGAAGAAGCACATAAATATTTTAAGAGACAATTTCCTAAGGATATTTACACCAGTGTACTTCTCCACTAACAGTGCAGGAGAGTCTACTTTCCTACAGTATGCTTAACCATTCAAAAGTCATTCCTATGCTTTGACCCAGACATTTCACTTTTAAAATTTATCATACAAAATATTTTCTGCCAAAATATATACCTATAATTATATGGCTGTGTATTACAGGCTCTTTTCCCCCCCTTTTTTGCCCCATTTTTATTGAGGTATAATTGATATATCGCACTGTGTATGTTTAAGGAATACAGTATAATGATTCTACTTACATAAATAATTACCACAATTACTTTAGTTAACATCCATCATCTCATATAGATGCAAAAAGTAAAGTAAATGAAAAAGACATAAAAGATTTTTCCTTGTGATTAGGACTCTTAGGATTTACTCTCTTAACACCTTTCAAATATACCATAAAGCAGTATTAACTATGGTCATCGTGTTGTACATCACATCCCTCACACTTATTTCTCTTATGACTGGAAGTTTGTACTTTTCTGAAAGTTTTCATTTTAATTCCAGTGTAGTTAACATACAGTGTTATATTAGTTTCAGGTGTGCAATATAGTAATTCAACAGTTCCATACATCACCCAGTGCTCATCATGACAAGTGCACTCCTTAATCCCCATTACTTATTTCACCCATCCCCCGCCTACACACTTCCCCTCTGGTAACCATCAGGTTGTTCTTCATAGTTAAGGGCCTGTTCCTTTCTCTCTCTCTCTTTCTCTCACTTTCTCTCTCTGTTTTGCTCTCTGTCTCTCCCTCTCATTGTTTCCTTTGCTTATTGCTTTTGTTTCCTAAATTCCACAAATAAGTGAAATCATATGGTATTTGTCTTTCTCTGACTGACTTATTTTGCTTAGCATTATACTCTCTAGCGCCATCCATGTCATTGCAAACGGCATGATTTCATTCTTCTTTACAGGCTCTTTGACACAGAAAGACAATGGGACCCGAGAGTGGCTGATATTGACAGAAGAGGGGTAGAAATGATTGTCCTTTGAGTCAAGGATAGATGGGAAAGAAGGGGGCATGGGTACCTGACATACAGAGTAAAAAGGCCAAGGGATGGACGTATGGGCCAGAAAGATGAGGGTGATCATTGGGAAGACAATGAAACACAAGTAGACAAAGCCTCTGAGGAACTGGATGCATCCTGGTGATACACACCCCACTGGAAACCTTCCTTTCTTTCCACGTATATCTTGTCTGTCTCTGTTACTTCATCTTCAAGTTGAACACCAGAGAAACAGTTCCCAAACAGTCTGAGAAAGGAGAGACGGTATGGGGAACAGTGTGCAACAATGGGTCTCTTGGACAGAGGGCTGGAGTTCGGGTCATGTTGGTCCCAGACACCACATCCATCATTGCCCACTGGACTTTGAGTCCTGTCCCAGTGCTCCTTTCAGCCCTAACACAGAGTCACACATCATTGGTTAAGGGCATCAGATTTGAGGTCAGAGCAACCAGGGTTTGAATCCTGGTGCTAAATTCTGTGGTCCAGGGCAAGTAACTTTGACTTCATGGTGACTCACCTTATTTTTTCCCTTAAATTGAGGATAGTGATAGTTCCTACCTCATGAGAAAATTGTGAGAATTGAGCTAGTATCTGGCAATACAGGCAAAGCCTCTGGAGAAACACCTGTGACCTAACAAGCACTACAAGTAAGTTAGTCATTACTAGGTCAGGAACTTAGCACAATGGCTGGGGCTTAGTAAGAGATGAATGTGTGTTAATTGCATTTGTTGTTACAAGAAGGAAAACAGATGGGTGAATGAGGGCAGGTTGCAGCGTCAGCTATTCACATATTTTATAAAGTGGCGATGGTTAAACAGAGCAGCCCTGGTGGGAAATAACCCGATACACTGTTTAAGGGAACCAAAATTAAAAGATCACAGACTGAAACAGGCATAGGGGACGGATTAGGTGGGGGGCTTGAGTTCCCATTGCCAAAATTTGGGCAAAGAAACCCATTATTATTCAAGAAACGGTTCAGGCTTGAGTGGTAGGTTACAAAAAGGAAGGTAGAATATCCCTCGCACCCCATGATACACTCTGAAAAGAAAAAAAGTCATATGTTACCGAATGGTTCCTCAGAAGGAGATGTTAACAAATGTTTGTGTTTTTTTAGGTACAAATGTAAACATAAAGAAGTCAGGGTCAAAGAACATGTGAGAACGTCAACCGTATTTTATAAATGGGTGGTTGGAATGCATAATAATTATGCTTTCATATTTATGTTTTACTTGCATAAAAGGATGTTTGTGCCTGGGTCAGGGTTTTGTCAGGCGCTGGGGGCGGGGGAGCGGTGGGAAGCACTACTCTTACTGACTCATTATGCAGCACAATAGGAGCAATCGATCATTTATAAGCGGATGTATCTTCTCGCTGATTAATAAGCTGTATCACCTTAGACAATTCACCCAACTTCTCCTGATCCCAGCTCCTTATATGTAATAATCGGAGATTAGGTCTAACTGCCACCTTATCAAGATGTGGAACATATACCACACCCCAAAAGGTTCCCAGTTAATCTCCTCTTCATCCTCCGGCTGCATGCAAACCTTGATCTGCTCTCAGTCTCTCTATGCTAGTTTTTCCTGTCCTAGAATTCCATATAAATGGAATCATACATCCTGTATTCCTCCGTGCCCGGCTTTTTGTAACGCAGCATTTTTTAAAGATCCATCCATGTCCTTGCCTTTTCATTGCTAAGCAATATCCCATTGCGTTGATTTGTTTACCTTTAATGTCGTTTTAAGGAAGTTTCAGAAGGTAGTGAAAGTAGTTCCTTGTGTTCAATCACCAACTTCTTGGTCAGTCTTCTGTTCTTATATAATGATATAATTTCATCCTTTGTCACTCTTTTATCTCTCTAAGGAAATATTATCTTAAGGTCTTTTTCACCATTTTTCTAATTTTTTTTTTTATTCCCTCAGTGCAAATCATTTGATTTTTTGAGTTTGTTCTGTCCCTTCCATGCTTACCCTGAGTTGTGCCTATCTCCTGCAGAGGAGGCTTCACTGCTGAGTCGGCCCTGGGCTCATAGGTGCTTGGCTTTATTTTATTTATTTACTTATTTTTAAAGATTTTATTTATTAGACAGAGAGAGAGACACAGCGAGAGAGGGAACACAAGCAGGGGGAGTGGGAGAGGGAGATGCATGCTTGCCGCTGAGCAGGGAGCCCGATGCAGAGCTCGATCCCTGGACCCTGGGATCATGACCTGAGCCAAAGGCAGACGCTTAACGACTGAGCCACCCAGGCGCCCCGGTGCTTGGCTTTAATCCATGCTTTGCTCTGGCCTTGCCAGCAGTTTAGCTTC
>NW_027689970.1:0-360 GCF_054177405.1 Leptonychotes weddellii | reverse complement strand
GATTTTTCTTCCTCTAAAGTATCCAAAAAGACTTAAGGGATATATATACTTCTATGAATATATATGAATAATATATGAATAAACACTACAGAAAAATATAAAGCCAAAAATGTTCCCACCCCCCAAAAAAGTTTTTCTCAGAATAAAAATAAGATAAAGGAAAACTAAGAGTTCAGAAATAGATTACAAAAAAAAAAAATAGGAGGAATAAGGAGTCCCTGGCATAGCATGCTAAAAGACATCTTTTCTCAAAATTATCTCCCCTTTGTAGATCTGGGCCCTATAATCCCTTTATTGCAAATTCAAGTCTTTGAGTTAAAGTTTCCTGAAACATCAAGTAATTCTTTTTTTTTTTTTTTT
>NW_027689969.1:0-360 GCF_054177405.1 Leptonychotes weddellii | reverse complement strand
TTCATAGCAGCAATGTCTGCAATAGGCAAACTGTGGAAATAGCTGAGATGCCCTTCAACAGATGAATGGATAAAGAAGATGTGGTCCATATATAGAATGGAATATTACTCAGCCATCAGAAAGGATGAATACCCAACTTTTACATCAACATGGATGGGACGGGAGGAGATTATGCTAAGTGAAATAAGTCAAGCAGAGAAAGTCAATTATCATATAGTTTCATTTATTTGTGGAACATAAGGAATAGCATGGAGGACATAGGAGAAGGAAAGGGGAAAATAAAGAGGGGGAAATTAGAGCGGAAAAGGAACCATAAGAGACTATGGACTGTGAGAAACAAACTGAGGGTTTTAGAGGGGA
>NW_027689968.1:0-360 GCF_054177405.1 Leptonychotes weddellii | reverse complement strand
CCCCTGCCTGGGCTTCTCTCAGGTCTCAGACACATGCCCCTGGCAGCAGGGGTGGCTATGGGATAGTGAGGAGAGATGCCTACACCAGGCCCTCAGGGAGCCCAGGTGGGCCATGTGGCTTCCCAGGGGCCTTTTGCTTTGCCTGAGTGGCTTTGGTTGGGTGGGCGGCAGGAAGTGGCAGGGCCAGTGAAGAGGTGCCGACAGAGCCTCCTCTGCCTCCCTCACTGGCCCTGAGCCAAAGGCGGAGAGGCCTGGGGTGGGATGGTTCTGGCCAGGCCTGGTCCCCAGATTATAGTGCCTTAAACATCGATACATGCTGGCTCTAAGTAATAGAGTAAAACTAATGGTAATAGGAGTTCT
>NW_027689967.1:0-360 GCF_054177405.1 Leptonychotes weddellii | reverse complement strand
TGCACAGAACACTGCATTACCATAGTATCAATCAAGCACTAGCTCCAGTTTTTGTTCTGTGCCAGTCTAGTGTCAATTGTAGGAACAAATTAACATGGCCTCAAGTACATTGAATGTACACATGAATCAAATCAAGCAAATGTCTTTTCCATTCATATATGGAAAAAGGAAGGGAAGTTTACATTCACTTAGAAGGGATAATTATATAACTTTAGAACATAATATAAATGCACCATATTGCTGACAACAAGCTAAACATATTGGAAGAAAACATAGCAAGAACTATGGTAAGATACATACATTCCAGAGGTGGGAGTTAAACTCCATGAAAATTTAAGGACCTCTAACATCAGTGGTCTA
>NW_027689966.1:0-360 GCF_054177405.1 Leptonychotes weddellii | reverse complement strand
GAAATATCTAGAAGAGGCAAATTCACAGAAAGTAGACAGGAGGTTAGCAGGGGCTGGAGAATTGTTGCTTAAAGTTATAGAGTTTCTGTTTGGGGTGATGAAAATCTTGTAGAAATAGACGGTGGTGACGGTTGCACAACACTGTGAGTGTAATTAACGCCACTGAATTGGGCACTTAAAAATGGTTAAAATGGCAAATTTTATATTTTACATAATTTACCACCACTGAAAACAAAACAAAACAAAACCAACTCCAGAGCGGCTACACAAAACGTGTCAGGGATTACTATGTGAGCTGTGGGCCACCAGTTTAAGACCTTGGGCTCAGAGTGATTAACACTGGACATCTCATGTGCACTG
>NW_027689965.1:0-360 GCF_054177405.1 Leptonychotes weddellii | reverse complement strand
GTGGAACAATATGCATTTTTCACTTAAACACTAATTTAACTGCAATTTAGTCTCTATCACCCTTGGTCGAGCTCTTCCACCCTTTGAATCCATGTCCATGAACACAGAATTGCCCCTCTGTACCCGGTGTGAGCCCACGGGCTGAGGTAGTGGTCTCAGGTTCTGCTCCACTAGCATGTTGGCCTTGGGAGTCTATGTCTATTGGGGAACATGGGGCTCCGACAGAGGTGAGACCCTCAGCCCACACTGCTTCCTCCTCTCCAGACTCCAGACTTGAGCATCCAGACTGGCAGGAAGGGGTGGAGATGGGGTGGAATGGCCCCAGTTTACAGATGGGCTGGCTGTATTCCCCGACCCTCT
>NW_027689964.1:0-360 GCF_054177405.1 Leptonychotes weddellii | reverse complement strand
ATAAAATAAAAAGCCATTGATAAGTATAGTACTCTGTGTTCCTGGTAACAGACTACAAAAGTCACAATTCAATAACAGTTTGATATTCTGAAAGGCATCATGATGCTGGCAACCCCAGCACCAAGGGACACATCTTCAGGAGAGTGTGCAGAAGACTGCAAAGGATAGCTTTGGCAAATTAAGAATATGCAGAACTTGCTTGCCCCAGGAAATAAAACAGCTGATATCAAAGTCCCCAGTGTGTTCTATGGCAGGCATTTTATGCACAGAGACTATTCTGTGGTCCCAGTTATCTTCACTAATGTGAGCTGATATAAAATAAAGGTCTATTTTGAGTTTTAGGGCTGAAAATTGTTGCTT
>NW_027689963.1:0-360 GCF_054177405.1 Leptonychotes weddellii | reverse complement strand
TGCCCGTTTGCACAACACAGGCTCACATCCTGGTGGATTGTGGCAAAGACAACGTGTGCATTCCTGACTTGAAGCTGTCAGCTAGACCGTAAGTTTAAATAAATAAACATGTGTGCTTTATCTAATGGAATACAGGTGTTTATTTAAAGCTTCTCTGGAGAAAGTATACACTTCCAACTACTACTACCAAAAAAAAAAAAACAATACTCTGCATGAAATTCTTGAGCTTGGCTACACTTTGGGTTAGCCTGTGTTTGGGTCAGTTCTTTGTCACTGGTATCAAGTGACATACCCTAAGATTTTGCCTGGGCTGTTTCATCTTTCAGCAAAAGTGGGGGGAAAAGTGCTTGTTCAAAGTGA
>NW_027689962.1:0-360 GCF_054177405.1 Leptonychotes weddellii | reverse complement strand
TCTAGAGGGGAGGGGGTTGGGGGGATGGGTTAGCCTGGTAATGGTATTAAAGAGGGCACGTTCTGCATGGAGCACTGGGTGTTATACGCAAACAATGAATCATGGAACACTACATCAAAAACTAATGATGTAATGTATGGTGATTAACATAACATAATAATAAAAAAAAAGTAAAAAAAAATCTATGTATCTTGTTTCCCCAACTCCTAGATTAATGAGGATTAACAATAGAATAAACTCAAAACCTTGGGATTCTAAAACTAAGAGACTTGGTATTTCTCAAGTGAAGCTTAGAGACGCGGCAAGCTGAATACTTTGTATCTGTCCTATTCTTCCTCTACCCTCATCTATCTACTCTCC
>NW_027689961.1:0-360 GCF_054177405.1 Leptonychotes weddellii | reverse complement strand
AAGAGAACAATTATTTATCCATATGTTATCTCCCAATGCCAATGTTAACAGCACTGATGTGTGTATTCCCTTTCAGTCTTTTTGTTTCTTTTATTATATAGAGCGATTATCTTGTATGTACATTTTAGCACTGTAGTTTTTTTTATAGAGTTTATTTATTTGAGAGAGAGAGAGATAGAGAGAGAGCCCAAGTGGGGGGCATGGAGAAGGAGAAGCAAACTTCCCGGTGAGCAGGGAGCCCAACACTGGGCTCAATCCCAGGACCCTGGGATCACGACCTGAGCTGAAGGCAGATGCTTAACCGACTGAGCCACCCAGGTGCCCCAGCATGGTAGTTTTTAATCATATGTTTTTTTTTTT
>NW_027689960.1:0-6940 GCF_054177405.1 Leptonychotes weddellii | reverse complement strand
GCTGTGAATTGTGTAAGACTGTTGAATCACAGACCTGTACCTCTGAAACAAATAATACATTATATGTTAAAAAAAAAAAAGAAGAAGAAGAAGAAGATAGCAGGAGGGGAAGAATGAAGGGGGGGAAATCGGAGGGTGAGATGAACCATGAGAGATGATGGACTCTGAAAAACAAACTGAGGGTTCTAGAGGGGAGGGGGGGTGGGAGGATGGGTTAGCCTGGTGATGGGTATTAAAGAGGGCACATTCTGCATGGCGCACTGGGTGTTATACACAAATAATGAATCAGGGAACACTACATCAAAAACTAATGATGTAATGTATGGTGATTAATATAACATAATTTAAAAAAAAAGTCTACACACACACACAAAAGTGCAGCAAGAGGGCATTTTTCACATATAAACAAATTATATACACATCCAATTCAAATGTTAAGTATTTATACAAGTATCTAAGACAGGTGTTTCTGGAGGGGATCAACGGGTCTTCTTCAGTTGTGGCACCATGAGGCATTTTCTCAGGGATTCCAATTACTTCCATGATTATATCATTAAAATCTAGAAATACATCACATACATCCTTGACTCCCTTCTAGTAAAATAGTGAGGACCTACCATTATCAATGATTTTACCTAAATTCACTCGAATATAGTCATTATCTTACATCAGCAGTATATGAAATAATACATACAATGTCTAGGGTTCAAAAACTATATGTGCTTATAAATGATGAAACTAATGTGCTAAGCTCTTGAATTTAGGATCTCATTTAATTCTCATAATGATTCTGTGTGGTAAGTACTCTTTTTTTTTTTTTTTAAGATTTTATTTATTTATTTGAGAGAGAGAGTGAGAGAGAAAGAGCACAAGAGGGGGGAGCGGGAGAGGGAGAAGCAGACTCCCCGCCGAGCAGGGAGCCCGATGCGGGACTCGATCCCGGGACTCCAGGATCATGACCTGAGCCAAAGGCAGTCGCTTAACCAACTAAGCCACCCAGGTGCCCTATTCTGTGTGGTAAGTACTCTTACCGACCTCTTTTTGCAGGTAAACCTGACACATTGACAGGATAAGTTAAATTTCCCGGGGTTACAAAACTAGTTGATACTAGAATTATGTCATGAATTTGGATATTATTTTAATAGCTGGCATGCTGAATTACTACCCTGCATTTCAGAGATTATCTCTCAGTACTGGTGTTCTGAGATTTGAGGAAAAGTTATATATTGATCTTATATATCATCCCGATTTTATGGAAAGAAAGATCCTTGTGATAAATAATTAAAAATGATTCAAGGATTGAGTTTACCACTTAATATATTACTTTTCAAGCATGAATCTGAATTAAAAAATCCAGTTGTGTTTTCTAATTTAATCTCTACATAAACATAATAAATCATTATCATCATTATAATCATCATCATTACCATCATAACTTTGTTTAGAACTTTTGAATTTATTTTTGGTTAACTGTAGAAGGGACTTTATGCATCTTTCTTCCATGTTGCACTTCAAATTTAAATAGAACTTTATGTAGAACAAATTTACATATAACTTTGTTGATGAAATTAACAGAAATGGATACAAAGACATAGTTGGGGGGTGTCATTGGATGGCGTAGTTTTGTTGATAAAGATATTGCAATTATAGCAATAAAAAAAAGACTTCTCTTTGTCTCTGGACTTACCACCTTGTGTTTGTTACACAGTGATATCCTATCACTGGTGGAATGCTGAAACTCAGCAATGCTGTGTGTGGTTCAACAGCTCCTAAAACTATTTACTTAGAGTAACAATACTTTCCACTGTGCATTGTAAATGAAGAACTGAAATGAAGGTAGTACCATTGCATTTAATGGGAAGATTTAGTGAGGCAGGCAAGAAAATCCCCTAACCAGAAATAGCGACATGTGGGCTAGTGTTCTAGCCACTAGTAATTGCTTAATGGTACAGAGAATCCCAGTGAAAAGCCCACGAGATAGTCTTACTATTAGTGTAAACCAAATTCAAAGCTTTGGTTTGCTTGCTTGGGTATTATGTGCACTTATGAGATTAGATTAATAATAGCCCAAACGGGTTCTGTTATGGCAAGTACAATCTTAATGTGTCATGGCTTTAACCATATTATTTCAGCAAGTCTCAGGTCTTAAATGAACCTCATTGTTACAATCGAAGTGACTGTGAATGAATTCAATCCCATAACAAAAAATGTCTAAGTCTCTCCTTGTATTTCCCTCATTTTGTCTACAGTCTTATAACACCATGCCCATCCTTGGAGCTTTGGGTTACCTGGTATTCTACTCCCCCCTGTAAAGGTCTGGGCTAGCCCGGTTCTAGTACCTTCCACAGCATCTTCACATCAACTTTTTTTCTTTCCATCTTCACAATTTTTTTTTTATAGATTTTATTTATTTGACAGGGAGAGAGAGAACACAAGCAGGGGGAGTGGGAGAGGGAGAAGCAGGCTTCCCGCAGAGCAGGGACCCCGATGTGGGGCTCGATCCCAGGACCCTAGGATCATGACCTCAGCTGAATGAAGGCAGACGCTTAATGACTGAGCCACCCAGGCACACCCCATCTTCACAATTATGGACCTCCTTTAAGCCTAGCCATCTTACTCCAGATGGAGACTAGAAGCCTGCCGTCCAGCATCTGCAATTGCAGACCCCGGGCTGCCTAGAGTTGTCAATCACAGTGGTCATATTTCTTTTCCTTTGGGGCTTAAAAATCTTAGAGACTCAGTTGCCTCTTCCATCAAGTGGTAACATCGACTTTTCTGAATAAGCAGTTAACTTCATGTTTGTCATTATTTGCTTTCTTAACCCTTCTCCCTTTTCCCATTTATCCATATCTGTCCAGGTATGTTATAAAATCACCCAGACCTGAAACAAGGAGTCCCCTTTGAACTCTTCCTTCAAGTCCCATCCTTTATGGCCTCTGCAGCCAATCTCCGCCCCCCAAGTCGTGTTCCTTTACACCTATCCCTGCCTCCTCATGCCTCTTCACTTCAGGCTTGCACTGCTCTGTGATTAGGTAACACTAGTCACTTCTGGAACGGCCTCTCAGATGCCCCTAAGAGCATACTGTTGTCAGTCCAGATGTCTGCAAACCAACAAACAAACAAACAAACTTCACAACACTAGGGTTGTGAAGTATTCAAGTTTCACAACACTTTATAATGCGGGTTTTCCCACCTGCAATGCATAAATAAGAGACTCAGAGTGCCCCAAATGGGACAGGTTTGTTTGGGAGGTCAAGGCATATGGACCATAGCTTGGGGCCTGCCAGTCCTGTCTTCAGCCCTACCATATGGCTACCTCCAGCTCCTGATTTCTCTTCTCAGAAGTGGTACAGCCTCCGTAAGGAGGCACTATGTAAGTAAGGTTTTCAGAAAGTCAAGATGCGGTATAAGTTGCAGCTAAAAAAATCTCAGTCTCATGTATGCAAAAAAATAAAGTTCAAATGATTGTCTACCAACCATGAGCTGTTCAAATAAGTTATATTACATCACTGAATCATGTGTTATTATGCTTTTGAAGATGATTTATCACCATGAGGAAATGTTCATGATATAACATTTTAAAAATGATTAGGGCATCTGGGTGGCTCAGTCGATGTCCGCCTTCAGCTCAGGTCATGATCTCAGGGTCCTGGAATCGAGCCCCATGTCAGGCTCCCTGCTCAGCAGGGAGTCTGCTTCTCCTTCTCCCTCTCCCCCTGCTCATGCTCTCTCTCTCAAATAAATAAATAAAATTTAAAAAAAAAAGATATTAATCATAGTAGTCATAATAGTACTGAGCCTCACTGAATGCTCAGCCCTTTACCTACATTCCTTTTGTAATGCTCACTGCAAAAGCAAGACATAAAACTGCCCAAAATGGGACATTTTTAGACTCGTGTGAATTTTTCTGATTTTTGTATTAATCAGAAAACAATCTTTTTTTCAAAAGGTTAAATATGAATTCAAGTCCAAACACGATTAGACATCTCATTTATATCTTGTCAAAGCAATCTTGCAAGTACCCTTAAAGGATCATTAATCACACCCTGTTATTATCACAAGTACAATTTACTAGAACATATATGCCTTACTAAAGTGTAGGTTTCTACGAGCAAAGGAAAAAAAAGGGGGGGGGGACCAAGAAACAGACTCTTAACTATAGAGAACAAACTGATGATGACCAGAGGGGAGGTGCGTGGGGGAATGGGTGAAATAGGGGATGGGGATTAAGGAGTATACTTGTCATGATGAGCACTGGGTGATGCATGGGAGTGTTGAATCATTGTATTGTACACCTGAAACTAATATTATGCTGTATGTTAACTAACTGAAATTTAAATAAAAACTTAAAAAAAACTAAGTTCCTTGAGGGAAGAGCTACTTTGGTGTTTTAACACAGTGCTGGGCACAACAGGCGTTCAGAACACATCCATAGGGACAAAATATCTTCGGCTATGATAGTAGGAAAAGCCGTCTTTTCTAAATTTCTACAATGAATGTATAATTACACAGCTAGCAAGGAAAAAAAACTATTATAAAAAAGGAATTTTGATTGTTTCTAGTGAGAAATATAAAGACAGTCATATAAGCCAAACATCCCTATATGCTTATTACTCTAACAATATGAATATTAATTTATAACATAAAAGAATACATATGCATGGCTTAAAAACCCGAAATAACCAAAGTAAAAAGCGAAACAAAGTCTCCCTTTCCACAAACTCCACCAGATCCTTAAATACAACCGATGTACCTAATTTCTTATGATTTTTTCCAGAAGACCAGAAGACTCATCAATGTATTCGTTTATGCAGGACATGAGCATATATACATATATATGTGTTTATATTTCTACATAATAGAAATATAAATATATAAAACACATATGCATACATAAATGTCACATATGCACTGGGTGAAAAATATGTATTCCTAAGAAATCAGACCACGTACAGCATGATACATTTGATTTTTTTTCACTTAACATATCTAGGGATCTTGCTATCCAATGAAGTATATCATAATTTAACACTCCTGGATTGACAGATACTTTGTTGTCAAAATTATTTCTAAGAACAGTTTGCAAAAAAACTATATATTTATAACACACATATATGAATTACATATGGGAGATATGTGTGTGTGTGTGTGTGTGTGTGTGTGTGTGTGTGTGTAGAGTATTTTTTTAAGTTTGGAAATGCATCAGTACATAGATTTTCAGAAAGCTTGGAGGAGGTGGCCGTCTGCTTTTACCCTCTCTAGCTCTGGGGAGAAACCAACCTTGGCATTGGTTTTGTCAGTAAGATAAAACATGATAACCTCTTGCTCTTTTGATGTGCAATTTTTAAAATTGTAAGTACAACTGAGAAGCTGAGTGTATTTATTGACCATTTGTATTTCTCTGGAAACTGCCAGTTTTCTATTTTTCCTATTAATGTGTTTGAGTTTTTATCAATTAAAAACGTAGACCTTTGTCAAATGATGAACACATTTTTTCCCCCCAGGCTGGTTTTGATTTTTAGACTTTACAGAACTGTGGAATTTGTTATTGTTGCTGTTATCCAGAATATTTTTAGTCAAGTATATCTACCATTTTCTTATATATGAATTTCGTTTATTAGGAAGACCTACCCACTCTAAGACAATAAACAAATGTACCTATGCTTTCTCCTGAATGCTTTGATGCATCTGGATTTACATTTTTTAAAAAAGAAATTATTTATATATACTCTTTGGTGTACAGAAAGGTAAGATCAAGGATCCTGAGTTTATTTTTTTGTTTTTGTGTTTTCATACAATTAGCCTGTCTCCTCCCTCTCGCTCCCTTCTTGCCCCTCCCCCTCCCTGGATCTGCACCCCTGCCCTCAAAACTCCCTGTGTGTCCTCTCTTCTAAGAAATAGAGTTTGAGGGCTGGGTTATTTGTAGTCTGAAGATTCAAGATAAGGTCTCTATGTAACCCTGGTAGCTAGACCTTTCCTCGTGTTAAATGTGCAATGTCAAAGTTGGCCCCGACCTGTGTATTTTACTCTAGCAGAAGAGAGTATGATGTGGGGCCTGAAGATTTACTGGGGGTCCCCAAATGCCTTTCTCCATCTCCACCCTCCTCAGACCACGAAACTCTAGCAGGGTCTCTGGGCTCCAGCTTGGGAGGAAGTTTTGGAGCTTTCTACAAAGTCTCCTTCCACCTCTCCTTAATGATGTGGATTGCTGGAAGCTTCTGGCCACCAGCCCTTTTCACAATTTGAGGGGTGCTGACAGAATTTTGTCATTGCTTGTTTGTTTTCATTATTCTCAAATAGTGATGCTGGAGGGTGGGACTGGGAAACATTGGAGATCTGGTTTTACTCTTCTATCTCAAATAACAGGAAGTTCGAACTATTGTAATCATTTCTAAATCATCTACTGCCATGGGAAAATGGCTAAAATAAATAGCCCACAGCAATCGCTTCTGGAAAGAAAGTCATGTCTCTAGAGAAAAGGTTAAAATCCAAGGAAAAGTTCAAAAGAGAATTTCGATCAATGTTATTAATTGATCCATACTAATATAGGAGAATTATTTCTTATTCAAATCTTCTTTCAACATAACAATTCTTATCAAATTCTTCAAAAAGCCCTTAAATTGGAAAGGATAGAACATTAATCCTTTCTGTTCCTGCTTCTTATCACCATAGAATCTGGCAGAAACAACATTAAAAAATTATGAACTTAGAATACTAATAACATAACTATTGAATCCATGGATTTTTCTTCCCATGCATTTCAACAGCTCTTCTATGGGGACCAAGCACCTTAACTATTATTTATTTATTTTTTATTCTTATGTTAATCCCCATACATTACATCATTAATTTTAGATGAAGTGTTCCATGATTCATTGTTTGTGCATAACACCCAGTGCTCCATGCAGAATGTGCCCTCCTCAATACCCACCACCAGGCT
>NW_027689959.1:0-360 GCF_054177405.1 Leptonychotes weddellii | reverse complement strand
GATTTTGATGAAAACCTGCAATGCTTTTTAAAAACAATATTTTAATCCAGTTTTGTATACCCATATTACTGAGCTATTGGTGGGTCTGCCATTTTAGGGAAGGAAAACCTCTCTTTTTCAAGAATAGCATCCTCTGCCATTCAGATCACTTACCATAAGGCGTCTTTTCCTTTTGGCATCCCGCAAAGGAAGACGACATCGTTACAACACTTGAAGAGTGTCACCTGCGCCTCCTGTTCAAATGGCATCTGCCAGAAGGCAGAGGCATCAGAACACGTGGGTGAGGATGGAGGGACAGCATGTGCCTTCTACTGTGCTTACTGCCAGTTCTCCAAACCCTGGAACGGCCCCCGAATCCAG
>NW_027689958.1:0-360 GCF_054177405.1 Leptonychotes weddellii | reverse complement strand
TATTTGAGAGAGAGAGAGAGAGCACATGTGTACACATGAGCAGGGGGGAGGGGCAGAGGGAGAAGCAAGCTCCTGATGAGCAGGGAGCCCCAGGATCCTGGATCCCAGGACCCTGAGATCATGACCTGAGCCAAAATCAAGAGTCAGATGCTTAACCAACTGAGCCACCCAGGTGCCCCAACCCCATTTCTTCATTTTTAAGATGAAACTAACCCTACTTACACCACAGGGTCATTCCAAGAATCAAATGAGATTATACATGTAACAGCAGAGAGCTATCATTATTTGTCACAGTTGACTATCTCTACCAAGGAGAATGATCCTGAGGCCTAAGATTCATTTAAAATCCCACCATTCTGT
>NW_027689957.1:0-360 GCF_054177405.1 Leptonychotes weddellii | reverse complement strand
TTGGTTTTGTTGGTTATTTCCTTTGCTGTGCAGAGGTTTCTATTTTGATGAAATCCCAATAGTTTATTTTTGCTTTTGTGTCCCTCGTCTCAGGAGACAGATCTAGAAAGATGTTGCTATGACCGATGTCAGAGAAGTTACTGCCTGTGCTCTCTTCTAGAACTTTTATGGTTTCAAGTCTCACATTTAGGTCCTTAATCCATTTTGAGTTTATTTCTGTGTATGGTGAAAGAAAGTGGTCCAGTTTCCTTCTTTTGCATGTTCCTGTCCAGTTTTCCCAACACCATTTGTTGAAGAGATTGTCCTTTTCCCACTGTATATTCTTCCCTGCTTCGTCAAAGATTAATTGACCATATAACT
>NW_027689956.1:0-360 GCF_054177405.1 Leptonychotes weddellii | reverse complement strand
CTGTTCTTTTTTTTTTAAACAGAAGTGGTGAGTGACTCTTATAGGGAATGCTCAAGCTGGAGTGGTCTTTTATTTATTTATTTTAAAGATTTTATTTATTTGACACAAAGAGAGGAAGAGCACAAGCAGGGGGAGCAGCTGAGGGAGAGGGAGAAGCAGGCTCCCCGCTGAGCAGGGAGCCCGATGTGGGACTCGATCCCAGGACCCTGGGATCATGACCTGAGCCGAAGGCAGACGCTTAAGCGACTGAGCCACCCAGGCACCCCTGCCACGTTTGTTCTGAAGCAGGGCGGGGGAGGGCCCCCACTAGGTAAGCTGCGTAGTGTGAACGAAGGGAGTCCAGGCCCTCATGCTCGGAGG
>NW_027689955.1:0-360 GCF_054177405.1 Leptonychotes weddellii | reverse complement strand
TTTTTAAAGATTTTATTTATTTATTTGAGACAGAGAGAATGAGAGACAGAGAGCATGAGAGGGAGGAGGGTCAGAGGGAGAAGCAGACTCCCTGCCGAGCAGGGAGCCCGATGCGGGACTCGATTCCGGGACTCCAGGATCATGACCTGAGCCGAAGGCAGTCGCTTAACCAACTGAGCCACCCAGGCGCCCTGTTATTCTTTTTCTTTAAGCCATATGTGTACATTTCACACACTGTCACATAGAATGAAAATCATCCACGCGTTGCATCATATTTCCCCAGCAAAGATAAATGTTCCCTCTTCACACAGGCTGGACCATTGGAGGTGTCTGAAGGAGGTAAAGCCAAATTCTTCATTG
>NW_027689954.1:0-360 GCF_054177405.1 Leptonychotes weddellii | reverse complement strand
TACATCCTTGCCTACGTTCACCCACAACCAAAAATAACACTATCCTTGTTACATGTGACAGACGCTGATTTTTCAAAAATTGTATTCTATCTTCATCTAACAAGGACTGGTTTCTCAGCCATTGGGAGTCAGGACCTGTAATTGAACCAGGTACGGTAAAGGAACTTGTCAACAGTCAAGTACTATGCTAATCGCAGTGCTTAGCATTCACAGCAGGACCCCTCACTACCCTAAGATGTTAGGTTTGGGAGTTCAGATAACAGTTTTGGTGTTGATAGTGAGAATCAACTTGTCATCCGAATGGCTTTTCTTCCTGAGCTTTGGTCACTGAGCAAGAGTTCAGGTGGCAAGGGACACCTG
>NW_027689953.1:0-360 GCF_054177405.1 Leptonychotes weddellii | reverse complement strand
GAGTCAATTATCTTTGTTTTGAGACCTACTCATGGAAGTTTTAATTATGTAATTTAATAAAATATAAACTGATGAAATATGAGCACAAAATAGAAATATTTTGTTTTATGATAACTACTATAAATGCTTTGGAAATTTTCCAAAAAGATGAGTTATTTAAAAAAAAAAAAATGCTATCTGGGTGCCTGAGTGGCTCAGTTGGTTAAGCAACTGCCTTCGGCTCAGGTCATGATCCTGGAGTCCCAGAATCGAGTCCTACATCGGACTCCCTACTCAGCAGGGAGTCTGCCTCTCCCTCTGGCCCTCCCCCCTCTCATGTGCGTTCTCTCTCTCACTCTCTTTCTCGCTCTCTCAAATCTT
>NW_027689952.1:0-360 GCF_054177405.1 Leptonychotes weddellii | reverse complement strand
TTTTGATGGCTGCATAATATTCCATTGTATATATATACCACATCTTCTTTATCCATTCATCTGTCGATGGACATCTTGGCTCTTTCCACAGTTTGGCTATTGTGGACATTGCTGCTATAAACATCGGGGTGCACGTACCCCTTCGGATCCCTACATTTGTATCTTTGGGGTAAATACCCAGTAGTGCAATTGCTGGATCATATGGTAGCTCTATAATACTAAACATATTTTTATAGCACTTGTTTTCTTCACCAATATATCTTGTATGCTTTTCTATGTCAGCACATAAAGGCCTACCTCATTCTTTTTCCTGGTTGCATAGTATTCCATTGTATGGCTATAGCATAATTTATTTACTCA
>NW_027689951.1:0-361 GCF_054177405.1 Leptonychotes weddellii | reverse complement strand
TTGGATACTAGCCCTTTATCTGATATGTCATTTGCAAATATCTTCTCCCATTCGGTCGGTTGTCTTTTGGTTTTGTTGATTGTTTCCTTTGCTTTTGCACAAAGATCTTTAATAATATGGGAACTATTCATGATACATTGTTAAGTGATCAAAACAAGCCAAAAACAATATTATATTATATTTATATTATATTATATTATATTATATTTATATTATATTATATTATATTATATTATATTATATTATCCCACTTACTTCTGAGGGGTCTCCATTATCTGAAATTTTCTTATCTCAACCCTATGGTTCAAGAGAAATGAAAAGTTATTGTTGGGGTGTCTGGGTGGCTCAGTCGGTTAAGTGT
>NW_027689950.1:0-361 GCF_054177405.1 Leptonychotes weddellii | reverse complement strand
TTTTTTTTTTTAAAGATTTTATTTATTTATTTGAGAGAGAGAATGAGAGAGAGAGAGCACATGAGAGGGGGGAGGGTCAGAGGGAGAAGCAGGCTCCCCGCCGAGCAGGGAGCCCGATGCGGGACTCGATCCCGGGACTCCAGGATCATGACCTGAGCCGAAGGCAGTCGCTTAACCAACTGAGCCACCCAGGCGCCCCTAGACGCGGATTTTAGAGGTCATTGTAATATACTGTAAATGTGCTTAGTCTTTAAGGACAATTATACAGATACTCATTTACATGAAAATTTTCTGTTAATGGATAGAATTATATTCTTAAAATCCATACCCTCTCATGTTTTATTAAATATAATGGTATCAT
>NW_027689949.1:0-6940 GCF_054177405.1 Leptonychotes weddellii | reverse complement strand
CCAAGTGTTCTGTTTTGTAAAATTGGTGTAGGAAGGCTGTATTGATTATTTGTTTCATAATGTCGTGGGTGAAAAACATTGATTTAGGTAGAGAGGTTCTTGCGGTTTAGGCTGAGTTGGCCTATCTCAGCTGGGTTTGTACATGTGTGTGAGGCAGGCTGACATGTTGGCAGATGCTAGCTAATCACGGGTGGACTCGTGCATGTGGGGGTCAGATGTGACACAGGCGACCGGGCCATAATTTCTCATACTACTGGTGAAGGTCTGTTTACATAGTAATAATGCTCTAAGAAGCCTCAGTGCATACACCTTTTTGAAACCTCTGCTTACAATCCCGTTTACTAAAATTCCATTGGCCAAAGAAAGTAGCATCGCCAACAAGATTCGAAAATCAAGAGATGCGAAACCGGACTCTGCTTATGTATAAAGGATGATGGTGAACTGTGGGAGTCTTTATAATCTATCCCCAAATATCAAACACATAGTGGTGACCCAAGGATTAAATGACAGAAAAATGCCAAGGTTTATGTTCAGAGCCTGGCACACAGGAAGCATGCAATAAATCTTGGTCTTCTTCCTCCACGACAGTTCATCACCTCGTGAGTGGGAAGGGTACTGAAGAGCCCTGTCTCTAAGGGACTTACCTGTCAGTGATGATGATGGAATTTATTAGATTTAAAAATTGCCTGGTAAAGCTCCGTTGTTTCTATTGAGATATGCAGAGTGTAAATTTAAGGTGTTATTACGTTATTATGGCTTTCTTATTCTGGGTAAGGATGCAAAATCAGGACAATCAAATATTATAGGCGCTTCATCTTATTTTTACTATCGGAGTACCAGATAATAAATTTAGATGGGAAAGACCTGAAAGTAAAATGACCTCTTTCCTACTAACTCTATCTTTTGAAAATTCAGGTTTAAATTTGAGAACTGTGTCTCTTTCCACGTGGAAGAAATGACTTGGTGGTTTGGATTGAGGTATAAGGCTTTCTGCAAATGTGGTTAAAATAGCCTGTCTTTGGAGCTGATCCTTCTCTGGGAAATTTTACTGAAATAAATTTAATGACGACCCATCAGAGATGGACTCAGATTCCCCCCTCTTTCCATTTTGTCTTAGCACATAACTTTCTCTTCTATTTCAAAACATGATTTTAAACATTGAGATAATATTTCTCTTTCCCTTTAAAGATGCTTGTTCTAAACGGACAACTTAAAACATTTTTTCCCAGCATTTAATCTGTAATTTTGTACATTATACTCATTTGCAGATTTTAGAAAGTGCCTTTTATTCTTTCTGTTACAGCAATTTAAATTAATGGGCCTCGGACTTTTTGATAACAGTTTTTATGGCATTTCAAAAAGTGTAGAAGACTTTCATATATGATAAGTAAAAGCTTGGCAGACGGAAGACCTTTTTTGTACAAACTCAGTCTTTGGAACTGCGGGGAAAAAATGATAGAAATTAAAGAAAGGACCTTCCTTATTGTAATTTTCTTCTCCCTCCCCCGTGCTTTCAGAACCCTGTCCTTTGCCAGTTCAAGAAGTGTGCACCAAATATATTTATGATAAGAGCCCAGCTCTCGCTGCTGTCGGTCCCATTGAACAATTGCCAGATTTTAACCAGATTTGCAGGAACATGTGCTGGCTTCGTGATTAAAATGCTCCTACTCAGAATATTTTGAACATATGTATTATAAGGCTAACAGATCTGCAAGTTTTAAGCTACCAGTCCCTAAAGAAAAAAATAAAAACATGTATACTTAGAAATTTGCATAAAAAAAGAACCCTGTCCTTTGCAACAGCTCGTAGGAAAGGAGAAAGGGGAGCAGGGTCAGGTCAGTCCCACAGAGAGAGGACAAAGGGGGATGAGGCTCCTGCTCATCATGAGCCACGCACACGCTCTGCCCTTCGCTGTCACCACTGGTTTCCAACAAGAAGTGCTTACAGAGCTCAATAATCCTCCTAATGCCACCTTCATCAGCACAAGATGACTCTGTGAAGACATATGTGCTCTAATAAAGTAAAATAAGTAAAGCAAAAAAGATGTATTTTTTAAAAAAAGTCGTGGAGAATAATGAAGGATTTTTTTCTACCAAGCCAAGCTATTCTTCAATTAGGAAGGGCAAGGAAAGTATTTTAAACAAACAAGAATATAGGGAATCCTCTATCTATGAGGTCTTCTTGAGGAACCCATGAGCACCTGAGCTTCATCTAGTCAAGAACTGAAGGGTAATGACCAAGTCGGCCATGGTCAGTCCCAGGCACAAGAGAGAGATGGAAATCCCTTTTCAAACTTCTGATTTCAATAATATTTTATTTTTTACCAACTGATTAAATCGTGATAGAGAAATAAGAATTGTCTGTATTTATAGGGTACAGCGTGATGTTCTGCTATACGTATTGATCATGAAATGGTTATCTCAATCAAGCTAAATAACATATCTATCACCTCACACAGTTAACTTTGTGTGTGTGGTGAGACAGTTTAAGATCTACTCTCTTAGCAAAATTTAAGTATATAGTATAGTATCAGAGAAAGAATTTTTAGAAAGTCACTGTAAAGGGTGGGTGGGAAAGGGGCAGACAAGCACCCCACAGTGCAGGCCTGGGGCAGGATTTCAGGTTGCTTTGGTGTAGACGAGGTCTATCCTGACCAGAACATTTCTACAACTATCTTGAATGAGAAATTTTGTGGTCAAAAGCATGGGCTGGACATTCAGACAAGCTTGGGTGGAGACCTCACACTTTTGTTTGTTCTGTGACCTCAGATAAGTTACTCAGCCTATCTGAACTTCAG
Organism: Leptonychotes weddellii; assembly: GCF_054177405.1. Classification (NCBI taxonomy): domain Eukaryota; kingdom Metazoa; phylum Chordata; class Mammalia; order Carnivora; family Phocidae; genus Leptonychotes; species Leptonychotes weddellii. The sequence continues at coordinate 4,143 of NW_027689949.1, read as the reverse complement.
TCTCTTAATGTATAAAATCAAGGGGAGAAATCATACCATTGGCAAAGGAAGTGTGGGCAGAGAAGGGGAGGGGGTTAGGCATACATGATACGCCCTTGACTTCCTGAAACAACTCTGGTTCTGTTGTCATTGGCTACTTGTCATGAGCATATAATTTACCCTTTCAAGGCTCCTTCTCCTCATCTATGGAGTGAAGATATTAACATTGTTAAGAGTCAGTGGTTAATAAAGAACTCAGAAACCCAGCACACACCAGGTCCTCACTGGTTGTTAGCCATTGTCACTGCTCCCTGGGTATTATTCCGATTCCAGGCCACATTGCATCAGGGAAGCTTACAGAATGCCTGGCACATGGTAGAGACTCAGATTTCAGGTTGAAAGGGTCTCTAAGCCCCTCCCCCAGCCTAGCCCAGTCCTTTTCCACGGTGGGTGGAAGATCCTGGGCAGGAGTGGGTGGTGGTTTGTCCTCCCAAAAATCCATGTGGCAGAGTCGGTAGAGAACATGGTGCCTCACTCGCCTCTTGGCCCAGTCCCATATCCTACAATTTCCTTCTACCCCAGGGACACCATGAGCACCAAAGCCAGTCTGCTTTAGATAATCTAGTAAAGCTCTGGGAGGGAGCTACCTCCCCTGGAAATATTGTCAGAAAAGAGCACTATACGTGTATGTCACAAATGGGAACAAGAAAAGAAAATCATGTACTGTGTTTCAGACACGTTCACAGAATGAGAGCACAGGAGGAGAGGAGATAACCAAGAGATGAGAAGGAGCCCTGGAGAAGGAAGCTCGAGAAAAGCACAAGCATTTTGCTGGCTGACAGAGGTCCTGGGACCCAAACCATCCAGCCCCCCAAGGCTGAAGACACAGGCCGGGCGTGGTCACTCTTTTCTTTCCCAGTCCCCAGTGGGCACTCCAGAAAGCCTTCGTAGCTCCTTGTGAGCTCCGGACCTGGGAGAGCCATTTGAGGATGTGTCCGAACATGCACGTGGGGAAACTGAGGCTCTCCTTTCTCAGGAGTCACATTAAGGGAGCAGAAAGCTGGAGACGGGTGCGGGCATTCCCGACACCCAGAGCTGTACCTGAAGTAATTTCCTTGCTTCCTCCTTCCTTTGGCGTCAATTAAAATATAGTAATAACAGCAAATATGTAAGGACAGGCAGAGTTCTAAATACACGTATTCATTCCTTGACTCCTTTGCAGAAACTATCTGTTGTGTGGTGATTATCCCCTTTCCACAGAGGGAGAAATGGAGACCCAGAGAAGACTTCACTGGTTCCTGTCACTCAGGAAGTTGCAGGGTTAGATTTCATGTCTGGCGCTGTACCTGTGTCTTCAGCTACGGTGGCACACTAGATTTGGGACCTGAAAACTTTGGCTTTGTTGTGATTTTTAAACTGTTTTAGCAGTTCAATTATTTTACACTCCCATAAACTGCTGTTTCTTGATGAAAATAAAAGCAGAATGTCTGTGCCTCTGGAGTTTGGGGTGTTTACTGGTTTGATTGAGATTTAATTATTAGAAATAAAAAATACTTTCAGTGCATATACATTATCAAATAATATATATTCAAAACAGGACTCTCAAAAATTAAACTTCGACTAAGGTGTATTGTGTGGGAAAGTGCCTCGTTCTGGTATAAATTTTCTGACAAATTCCATCACGTTGTAGTTACATTTTGGCTTTCACTTTCTGGGCAAGAGGAACCTCCCTCTGGGTGGATGAAGTACATTATGAAGCATCAGTAGGCTAAAATGCCATTAACTGCAAGGAAGATAGGAATTGAAGCAATGCCCTGGGAACAGTGATAACATTATGAACGTGTTTTGTGCCTGCAGACAGAGGAGTTTATAACTGGCAGCCTGTCCTTCACGGTGGTTAAGTCAGCTGTGCCCCTGCCCGAGAAACAGGATTTCAAATTACAACAGTGGTGTTGTGACAATAGAGTGACACCGAGTATGCTGCTCTAATTAGTCTATGGAGGCAGGGGATTTTTACGACGGAGGAGGGGGCCACCCATGTGTCACTCCCAGGACGGCAGCCTGGGCTGGGAGGCATGGGCTGCTACTGTGAGAATGTACGACAGTTCTGAAGACCTGGTCTGTTTAGGAGTGCCGAGGCCTTTGCCTCTAGAGTTGGGCTCAGCCTCCTTCTAGGGAGCACGAGGGCCCAGTTAAGTGTGAAAAGAGGAAGCTTGGGAGAGATGAGGTTCAGAGCAAAACTTTATATTACTATAGGAATATATATGGTAATAAAAATACATCTATAGATACAGGTATTAGTTATTTCTATATTAGAGTAATAGAACCTCATTTAATGCGACTCACAATCAATTATCCAAAAGATATTGGGTGCTGCTTTTGCGCTAAGTATCCTATAAGCTCTGCAGGGAATTAAAAATGAGGTCATTATGCTCCCAGGTTTAAGGAGTCCCCACAAACACATATATGTGGACACCAAAGCAGTAACACCAGTGACACAAAAGTGTGGAAACACCCGCCCAATGGCGAAGAAGTGAGAGACTCACCCTCACTCACAGGATCTACTTTAAACGCTGAGTTGATAATCATAGCTACCATTTATTAAGGACATTTTATGGGCTTTTCATAGTGAATCTGAATGTTTTTATGGCAAAAGCCGGAAAACACACTTGAAATTTGTTTAAATAAAAGGCTCATGTAAACAAAAAAGTGCAGAGGTCAGATGTGGCTTAGCTAGGCTCTTTCCCCCCTGACGCCTCCACAGTCAGTCTCTTCATCAGGCCGGCTTCCTCGGTAGCCAATGGAACTTAGGATCACAGGGCTTGTAGAATCTATAACATCACGACAAAAGAAAACTTCTCTTCCCCAAACCATCCAAGTCCTGAGCTTCACTCTGATTTGACCAACCTAGGTCACATGATTGAGATTGAGCCAATAAATACCTGACGTGGTTAGTCGCTCCTAATGCCATGGTTGACACATTTGGATAACATGCCAGGGGGCAATTGTTGTGAAGAGGGGTCTACAGTGTGCACATGATCTCATTTAATCTTCTTCTCAGCACCATTAGCGTGGTCATTTGTTTTCTTCTCTTACAGACAAAGACAGGCTGACAGACAAAATGAAATACCCCGTGCAATATTACCGACTTTTAAAGGGAGAGCTTGGATTGAATCCACGTATTTGACTCTCCAGCTTATGGTTTTTTTTAAGATTTTCTTTATTTATTTGACAGAGAGACACAGCGAGAGAGGGAACACATGCAGGGGGAGTGGGAGAGGGAGAAGCAGGCTCCCGGCCGAGCAGAGAGCTTGATGCAGGGCTCGATCCCAGGACCCCAGGATCATGACCTGAGCTGAAGGCAGACGCTTAACGACTGAGCCACCCAGGTGCCCCTTATGCTTTCAATCACCGTATCTTATTGTGCCCTGTTTTAGAGAAAAGGACCAGGGTAATGGCTGTGTGGTGGAATTAAGCTGGAGTGACTCCAAAAGAGACACTTTAAGAAAGAGAGAACAGGACAACGAATTAGGGTGTGACGGTGGCAGGTGGGGCAGGAAGACCTTGCAGGGGAGGGGTGGTCTGAGAAGTACCCAAGAGCAGGAGCCAGCTTCAGAGCACATCTCTGTGAAAGGACAGGCTTGGGGAATGCAGAGGAGGAACATAATACTGGAGTCCAGGTGACTGAGCACTGGGCAGGTCAAACTTGAAGGCTAGGAATTTATACCTTGTAGTAAAATATCCTGTTTCATTCTAAGATGCACCCATTTTGTGAATCACCAATAAGAAAAGCGGCCAATACCTGTTATATACAGCTTTTTATTTAGCAAGGCAAAGTTTTCTTTGTTTTTATTTATTTTTATTTTTTAAAGATTTTATTTGAGAGGGAGAATGAGAGAGAGCACAAGAGAGGGGAGCGGGAGAGGGAGAAGCAGACTCCCTACTGAGTAGGGAGCCCAATGCGGGCTGAAGCTGACGGGTGGGCCCAGCAAAAGAGTCACAGGGTGGAGGGGCATTCAAGGCCGTGGTCACAGTGGGTGCAAGAGTTTTGACATGCGATGTGGATGTGAAAGAGGATGGTGACCCAGGGAACCAGGGAGGCTGTGGGGGATGAGGTGACCAGGTCACATAAGGCAGATCGAAGAACCAGGGCTTTGCCTTGAA
>NW_027689948.1:0-361 GCF_054177405.1 Leptonychotes weddellii | reverse complement strand
ACATTTAGCAATGTTTCATAGTGTTGTTGAAAGTACCAACCTTCTTTTTTTCTTTTGTAGTTTACTGAATAAATCTGTTTTCTTTTAGGATAATCTTTCTAACCCAACATTCCTGACCTACCAGAGTTTGCAAGAGTGGTCCATTAAGAATTTCATTTTTCCAGGGCGCCTGGGTGGCTCAGTTGGTTAAGCGACTGCTTTCGGCTCAGGTCATGATCCTGGAGTCCCTGGATCGAGTCCCGCATCGGGCTCCCTGCTCGGCAGGGAGCCTGCTTCTCCCTCTGACCCTCCCCCCTCTCATGTGCTCTCTCTCTCTCATTCTCTCTGTCTCAAATAAATAAATAAAATCTTTAAAAAAAAA
>NW_027689947.1:0-361 GCF_054177405.1 Leptonychotes weddellii | reverse complement strand
GTCGAGTTTCCCACATTTGGGGAAATCGCAGGGGTCAGCACATCCGGAGTGCAATGGATAAGCCTCGCCCTGGGAAAACCACCTTCGTGATCATGGTATCTCCCCTGCCAGGTAAGTATGCTTTGCTCGCCCTGCCTCGCCGCTCACGCTCGCGCTCGCCGCGCTCCTTACACACGGTCACTTCCCTCCCGCCGCCCCCAAGACCCCCAAGACCCCCGCGCCCCGCACCACCCCCGCCGCCACCTCGCTCGCCCGCACAACCCCGCGGGCGCCTTCGCCGGGCCCCACGCGGGACCCGCGCGCCCGGGCGGGGCGGGCCCGGCAGCCTCTGCGCGCCTGCTCCTCTGCATACGCCACGCCC
>NW_027689946.1:0-361 GCF_054177405.1 Leptonychotes weddellii | reverse complement strand
GATTGGTTAGCCCGGTGATGGGTATTTAGGAGGGCACGTACTGCATGGAGCACTGGGTGTTATACGAAAACAATGGATCGGATCGTGGATCACCACATCAAAAACTAATGATGTAGGGGGCGCCTGGGTGGCTCAGTCATTAAGCGTCTGCCTTCGGCTCATGCCATGATCCCCGGGGCCTGGGATCGAACCCCACAATGGGCTCCCTGCTTGGCGGGGAGCCTGCTTCTCCCTCTCCTGCTCCACCTGCTTGTGTTCCCTCTCTCGCTGTGTCTCTGTCAAATAAATAAGATCTTAAAAAAAAAAAAATTAATGATGTATTGTATGGTGACTAACATAACACAATAAAATTAAAAAAAAA
>NW_027689945.1:0-361 GCF_054177405.1 Leptonychotes weddellii | reverse complement strand
GAAGGGAGGAAAGGACTCCATGCTCACCTCTATCCTCTTCCCCCTGTGTAGGAACCTTTTGAAACCCTTCATCTGCTATTCAGGCCTGGAATTCTGTTTGGAACATACAGTGTTAACGTTTGGCATCAGTTGCCCACGTGTGAAATGTGGAAACTCAGACCTCACCCAAATATCCACATCAGAATATGAATTTTACCACGATCTTCAGTTCATTGTCATACACATTAAGATTGAAGTACACCTCTAGCTCACCTACACTTTTCCATTATTCTACTCCTGTCTTCATGTGTATAGGACATTATTTTGATAACTGTGCCTTGTTGTATGCCTTAAATCAGGAAATGTGCTCTTCATTTCCCAG
>NW_027689944.1:0-361 GCF_054177405.1 Leptonychotes weddellii | reverse complement strand
GGGCGCCTGGGTGGCTCAGTTGGTTAAGCGACTGCCTTCGGCTCAGGTCATGATCCCAGGGTCCTGGGATCGAGTCCCACATCGGGCTCCCGGCTCAGCGGGGAGCCTGCTTCTCCCTCTGACCCTCTCCTCTCTCATGCTGTTTCTCTCTCGCTCGCTCTCTAATAAATAAATAAATAAAATCTTTAAAAAAAAAAAAGTATATTCTTTCAACTATCAAATTACAGATCATGCATTTAAAACTCTAAATGATGTTAATGTATCTTTTCCAAAAAGAAGAAAACTTCTATAAAATATGGAGAAATTTTTATTTTTTTATTTTTAATATTTTTATTTATTTATTTGAGAAAGAATGAGAGTG
>NW_027689943.1:0-361 GCF_054177405.1 Leptonychotes weddellii | reverse complement strand
GGGCCCCCTCACACGCGACACAACCCGGGCCCGGGCCCCCTCACACGCGACACAACCCGGGGGCCGGGCCCCCTCACACGCGACACAACCCGGGGGCCGGGCCCCCTCACACGCGACACAACCCGGGCCCGGGCGCCCTCACACGCGACACAACCCGGGCCTGGGCGCCCTCACACGCGACACAACCCGAGGACTGGATCCCCTCCTTCACAATGTAACCCCAGGAACCAGGTTCCCTCACACGATACAGCCCGAGGACCGGGTCCCCTCACATACAGTACAACATGGGGGCCGGATGCCGTCATACATGACACAGCGCTGTGGCCTGGGTTACCCTCATACACAACACAACCCGGAGGCC
>NW_027689942.1:0-361 GCF_054177405.1 Leptonychotes weddellii | reverse complement strand
GGCCCTCCAGACATGTTTGTACACATCTGCCGTGCCCCCCGGTCCCACGCAGGTCAGCCTGGGTCTCACGGGCCCCCCGGCCCCACGCAGGTCAGCCCGGGTCTCACGGGCCCCCAGGTCCCATGCAGGTCAGCCCGGGTCTCACGGGCCCCCCGGCCCCACGCAGGTCAGCCCGGGTCTCACGGGCCCCCCGGTCCCACGCAGCTCAGCCCGGGTCTCACGGGCCCCCTGGTCCCATGGTCTCACGGGTCCCCCGGTCCCACGCAGGTCAGCCTGGGTCTCACGGGCCCCCGGTCCCACGGTCTCACGGGCCCCCCAGTCCCACACAGGTCAGCCCGGGTCTCACGGGCCCCCCGGTCCC
>NW_027689941.1:0-361 GCF_054177405.1 Leptonychotes weddellii | reverse complement strand
CTAACTTACTCAAAATGTACTGTAAAGTTTCTTCTTTCCAGTAAAGACACTTGGTTCCTTCTCCCATTAAAAAGAAAAATGCATGTTCATATATACACACTAAATGCCCATATTCATGCATATTTCCAAAGGCTAGAAAGTGATTTGCAATTTAAGCCTTAATCCTGATCTCATTAATAATTAGTTGTTTTTAGCAGTCTCTATAGATTATATTATCTACATATGAGGAACAATAAACACCACACAAGAAAAAAATAATGAAAAACTAAGATGTTATATGCAAAAGGGTTAAACTTTTTTGTGATATAATTCCAGGTTTTTTATTTGAGTATTCCTATTTTGTACATGTGGAAGCAATTTT
>NW_027689940.1:0-361 GCF_054177405.1 Leptonychotes weddellii | reverse complement strand
TGTTGAATTCAATTACTTCTTTGCCATAGATCAATATCCAGGCAATCCAGGACTCCAGACTGGGGCCCATTCCCTCGTGCAGTCCCAGGACTTAAGTAAAGGCAGAGCAGGACCTTCAGTCATACTCACATCCCCTCCTACTAATCAGAGGGGATCAGGAGAGATGGAGGACCCAAGGAACCTCTGACATCTGAAGGGTGGGAGTCTGGAGCCAAGACGGATCGTGGGAAACCTTGGGGAGCAGAAAAGGAGGACGTGACACAGAAAGTGGGAACAGGGGAGGTGGGGTTGGATGAGAGTGAGTCTAGGACTGGAGACAAAGATAAGGACTGGGGATGTATCTAGGGTGGGCATATAGCCA
>NW_027689939.1:0-361 GCF_054177405.1 Leptonychotes weddellii | reverse complement strand
AATCCCTGGATCTGAGGAGGCTGCCCCCCCTTCTAGACACGCGTGCCCCCATTCCAGGCGGAGTAAGTCCACCCGCCAGCAGCCAGGCCAGACGCTCGCGAGTGGGCTGTGCTGGCCGAGCATCGGGAGGCTGCCAACGTGGCAGCAAGGGCTCCGTCCGCACCCACATCTTTTATTAATACCAGCTTCTCACTCGCTTCCCCGTTCTGCCATCTTTGCCTGACTGACCCAACGAGTCACTGTGCTCATTAGACTGGGGGCACCCACACAGCAGTGTGCCACCCCTCCTCGGGACCCCAGCCCGCCCTGCATCCCCCACCTTCCCTTCCTCCTCGGGACCCCAGCCCGCCCTGCATCCCCC
>NW_027689938.1:0-6941 GCF_054177405.1 Leptonychotes weddellii | reverse complement strand
CCCCCACCCCCCCACACACACACACACACGTGCGCACGCACACTAAAGAATTATTTCTTCCCCCTAAACCAAAATCCATAAATGAAAGAACCTCAGCTGTTCTGGCTGAAACAAAGATGAAAGTCTATAAGCCTCTGTCACCGTGTCTTGGGGCTGCCCCAACCACTACCCCTTACCACAGAGTCCAAAAACAGCACTATTCAAGTCAAATTTCTTCATTTTACAGATGTGAAATCAGAACCCCAGAGAAAGAGAGTGCCCGGCCCAAGGGCACACAGTCTGTTAGAATCAGGCCGGAAACCGGGTCTCCAGACTCTGCAGACCAGGGCTCCTACCCCCACCCCACGCGGCATCTTCATCCTCTTATATAACCCACACTCACACACAGCTTACCCTGGGCCCAGCATTTCTCTAAGCCCTCCACACAGATTATACGTTTAATCCCCACAACAATTTAATGACGTAGGTTCTTTTATTCTCCCCATTTTACAGAGTAGGAAACCGAGGCAAAGAGATGACGGAACTCGGCCAAAGCCACAGAGCTGATAAGTGGCAAAGCAGGGGCGTTGAACCCAGGCAGCCTGGCTCCGTAGCCATGGTTCTTATGTCGTTTGCCAGAAGGTATCACTTGCTACCTTTCGGCAGAAAAGGGAATGCCATGTTATACAGCACTTGACAAATGAAATACACCTAGAGTTTCCCTTAAAAAGCAAAGACACATAAAAATGAAAATTTTTCATTTATTTATTTGTTTGTTTATTTTAGAGAGGAGGGGAGAGGGGCAGAGGGAGAGAGAATCTTAAGCAGACTCCACGCTCAGTGCAGAGCACGACACAGGGCTCGATCTCAACCCTGAGATCAGAACTTGAGCCGAAATCAAGAGTCAGATGCTTCGTCAACTGACTGAGCCACCCAGGCACCCCAAAAAATGAAAAAATTTTAAAAGACAACACTGGCGTTTGCACTGAGAGCCCAAGTGTGCCAAGACCCACACTAAGTGTCTGTCGGTTTTCTCTCTCAGCTTGAGGGGCTGGGAGCACTGCAATCACATGGCAAGCTACACAGCAGCCCACATTTTTTGACCTATTCTTAATGCACCTGTCCTTCGCACATGCCCATTTTGGCTTCATTCCCACCCCTGATGCCTTAAACCCTGCTGTTTCTACAACCATGACTAGAAATGGCTTTTTCTTTAATTTAAAAAGAAAAAATGTACCAGTGGCCAGCCTGCCTTTTGGGGATCTTTCCCTATTTGGGGAATCTTTCTTCACCCAAGTCTGGCACACGCTCCTCAAAATAAAGTCAGATAATCCAGGGGTGGACTGTCCAAATCTCTTGTTTCTTTCGTGGCCTGTCCGTAGCTCACTGGCACATCCATACCAGAGAGGGACAGAGGCAAGAGGAGGGGTGTCCAGCACTGAGACCCAACTTAGTCAATGGTTCTTCCAGAAGCACCACACTAATGGCTGGCAACAGCGGAACCAACACATGGCTTGATTTTTAGAGGGTTTTGAAACCTCTGCCCACTAACCTCAAGCACCTGAGCTCTGACGGATGCATTCACTGAGCGTTCCCTGTACACCCGGACAGAATCAGCTCAGTTACTGCCCTCCAAATGTGAGCTTAATGGACAAAAGACGTGCACAAGGTCCTCACGACCCAGACAACTCCAAATGGCCTAAGAGGGAAAGGGGCCAAACCAAACAAGGGGCTGGGGGAGACAAGAGACATTCCCACAGCAGCAAGGAACAAAGAGCATCCCCACTTTCTGTGCCAACACCCTTCACCACCAGGACCAAAAACTAGGGTGTCTCATGCCGCGAGCCAAGCTGACTGACTCAAATCCGGCCGCGTCCACATTTGCATAATGGGTTCTGACATGTGGCTACCATTTAACGGTCACCAAGTAAGACGCAGGGTGGAGACCTCCCCACAAAGCAATATTTATTGTCTTTGGATCACCACTGGCTAAAAACTCCTGAAATCTCACCAAACTCAGCTCTGTAAAACAAATGAAAAAGAACGCCATTATAAATCACAATCTAAGCAGGATCTCAGGACCTGCCCGTACTTTGTATTTTCTGATTTTCATGTAAATATTAGAACAGCACAGAAACAGGCTGATCTCAGAAACCAGGCCATTTTGATACCCACTTGACAAAACTCAACTATTTATTTCACTTTATTCTACTTCTTATCTCAAATACACAGTTCCTTTTCCTTTAACAAAAAAAATCCCTCTTTTAAACAATATGTGATGCAAAGTAAATAGAACAGGGCACCAAAACAAATTCTTTCCTGCAAAATTTATGGTTCCTCTTCTGGTACCAGTTGCACACATGACCAGCACCCGGATCTAACCACCATGTGCACAACACAGACTGCCTCCACCTCACCGCTGTGTGCAGGGCGACAGGGCATGTTTAATGCTGACTTTAAAAGCAAATCAACTCTTCTCAAATAATGTGTAAGGTTAAATAATTAGGAAGCATTCCACACCACAGAGGGAGAAAAAACCCTAATCCTAGGTCTCAGGGTAATGCCTCAGAAGAAGTAACATACTCCTGGCACCCTGGCAAAATGTCCAGCACATCATTCTGTCACACACACCCCCCTTTTTATTAAGACTTTATTTATTTATTTGACAGAGAGAGAGAGGGAGGGGGAGAGCACGAGCAGGGAGAGGGGCAGAGAGAGACTCAGACTCCCTGCTGAGCAGGGAGCCCAACGCAGGGCTTGATCCCAGGATCCCGGGATCATGACCTGAGCCGAAGGCAGATGCTTCACCGACTGAGCCACCCAGGCGCCCCTATTCTGTCACCCCTTAACCCAGATCTGCATATTTTAATTTTAGACTCAGGCAAATGTGTTTCCTAAATAGTCAACTCAGGGAGTAGGGCCCCTTCCTGAAGTCTCCTCCATCCCCACAACACAATTAATTCCTCTCAAGCTCAGAGAAAGGAGGTGGGTTTAGGGGATTTGAGTGGGGAGGGGTGGAGGGTGAGGTAGTGTCTCTAGACCGGTGAAGCAAGATGTCTCAAGTCAGGACAGGCTTGTCTCTGCGCATCTGTACAGTGGGGTCAGGTGGATGAGGGTGAACCAGGGAGGACGCTTCCTTTCCACTGAGAGTCAGTCCTCTGTTGCTCCCGTAAGGCCAAGTACCCGCCTCACCCCTGTCATCGCCCAGTTCCTAAACAGAGGTTGTCCTAAAGGTGGGAAAAGAACACAGAGATTGGGAGGTGGCAATTTAAATTCCCAGCAGTCTGGAAGGACAGAACTTACCCCAGCATTCCCACAGGCCCCACTGCAAGAGGGCCTTCCCACCCCAACACACACACACACACACACACACACACACACACACACACCAAAGAAGCTTGGAGAGAGGGGTAACTGGACTCCAGAGAGGTTGGAGGAAAGGAGGACCTCTGCTTCGTCCTCCCAGGTATCTATCCCTCCCTCTGGCACCTGCCATTTGCATGAATGAAGACTGCGGTCAATTTGGACCTGGGAGAGAACAAAGCAGGAAGTAAAAGGGCTGTCACATATTCAAATCTTAAAGCTCCTCAAGTTTCACTAAAGGGAGCACGCTGTCCCCACCTTCAGAGTGAGGGATTTGCTCGCCACCGCCCACCCCTTCCCAGCACTTGCCAAGGATCCTGCTCTCACTTAACCTGTTTCTCCTCTGCCTGTTTCTGGTTTCCAAGGGAACCGTATTTATATTTTTAACTAGCTGCTTTTTACATAATTTTTAAAGTATTATTGTTACTTGTACGTGGTGGTAAGACAAAAAGATCTAAACAATGAAAAGAGAAGTAAGTCTCCCTCCCACCTCAGAGCCCTGGGATCCCACTCATTCTTCCCAGGGATGTCACTTTTAAGATGTCTCCTAAAGGCAGACCCTGGCTTCATGCCACTTACGGCCCCCCTCCCCAGCCCCCCGCCCCAGCAACAACCCCAGGTGTACAACTTGCACCTGGCACGACACTAGGACTTTGCAAAATGGATTCTCACCAAATGGGCAGAACAAACAAAAGAAGTTAGTGTTGACACGTTCCAGAATGTGAAGGGTTACAAAATCCCTCGCATATACAAAGAGGAAAAAAAAAAAAACCACTGGAAGGATATAGGTTAAAGTACTATATGATAGAGCTACTTAGTAGGATGATAGGTGACTTTTATTTCCAATGCTGTGCTTTTCTCTATTTTCCAAGTTCCACATAAAGTATTTTTTGAAATCAGAAATAAATCACATTGGATGCATGCAAACACATGCATCTCCCCAGCCCAGCCTGGAAGAGCCATCATTTTTTGGTATATTTTGTTTTTGTTCCATATTGTACAGGAACTAATTAACATTTCCAAAGTACTTTACAGTTTATAAAGTACTTTTTTTTAAAGATTTTATTTATTTATTTGACAGAGAGAGACACAGCGAGAGAGGGAACACAAGCAGGGGGAGTGGGAGAGGGAGAAGCAGGCTTCCCACTGAGCAGGGAACCCGATGCGGGGCTCGATCCCAGGACCCTGGGATCATGACCTGAGCCGAAGGTAGATGCTTAACGACTGAGCCACCCAGGCGCCCCTATAAAGTATTTTTAAAACCACAAAAGTTCCCAGGAGTCAACGATAATCCTATGACTTACGGCTTCCCGGCACCTCTGCCCAGGGCTCTCTGAGAAACTATGACACACTGACCCATCCTCACCCTTGTCCCTCGTCCATTCCCCCAACCAGGCACTCTGCAGCCGGGAGGCCTGGCAGGACTCTGCAAGGTGCTTTCTGGGTCCAGCAGAGCACGTCCACAGACGACGTGGTGCACACAGGCAGGAGCGCAGGTAGCATTCCCCTCACAGATGAGAACCAGCAAGGTCAGTGGCTTGCCAGGAGCGGCTAGCACATGGTTGCTGCTCCCCGGCCAGGATCTGACCCAATGCTGCCTACTGGCAGAGCTCTGGTAGTGATCAAGTCCTCTTGCAAGGAACAGGATTCTAAAAACCAGAGGTGGCCGTTCCGACTACTTTACATCCACTCTCCCTGCTTGCAGAACGTCATTCACGTATCACAGACATTTGTGTAGCAATGTACAAGCATCTGTAGCTCCCTGTTTCATTTAACCTCCTGAGGCATATTATCATATCCCATCTTACAAGTGAGAAATCTGAAGCTCGGAGATGAATGCTGTCACCCAGGGCTGTTATCCTACTAAGTCCCCGATTCTATGGCCTCTCCAGGGACCACCCACGCCAAGTCCCTGCCCTAGAGGACCCAGAGTGCGCTTCCACACTGATGCGCATGGAATGATATTACCCAGAAAGGTCCCAGGCTTCTGCCCTTTCCTATATGATGGGGGTGGTAAGTTCAGCTGTAGAGTCGGCTGCCTGGGTTCAAATCCTGCCTCTACCACTTCATAGTTCCGTGACCTCGAGCAAACTACTGAATCTTTTTCAAGCAAATTACTTAATCTTTTCCATCTGTAAAAGGGGGATATAATAGTCCCTACTCCCAAATCCTGGTCCAAATCCCAAATCCTGAGCTCTTCCCAGGCTGCCTTCTACCCCACGGGGTGTGCAGTGAGCTCACACTGGGGCTGTCCAGTCTTATGTTGGGGTGCGGGCTTAGGCATCACCCAGTGGAGAGAGTCATTCAACCTCCCCAGACCTCCGTGTCCTCGTCAGGCCCACCTGCTCCCCCTCCCCTGCTCTCCCCAGAGTTGCCTTGAGCATAATGAATGGCAAGTAGCTGTAAAGAGCACACAGTGCTCATCCTGTCTGTCCCTACTTGGAATCCTCGGCCCCACACGCAGGAAGAAGCTGAGCAGCCCGCACCGAGAAGGAATCCACAGCCCGCAGCTTTGCTCAAACCACATGTGTGACATTCAGGTCAGTTCAAGCCACTCAAGACCTCCAATCCAGCCAGCCCAGCTTCCTTTGGAACCCACAAAATGGTGGCTGCGAAAGCAAACAGACCTGTCTGCTGGTAGATCCCAGTCTAGGAAGGCACGTAGTGTGGGGAAAAGGGTGGAGCCTGCCTCCCCACAGACTAGCTGGAGGATCTCACACAAGTCATCTTACCATTATTTTTAAAATTGAGTTATACCCAGCTCCATTCACCAAGTATTTACGGTGGCTTGGAATAATGCAAACGCCACAAACGAATAAAATAAACAGTCAAGGGAATCGGGCCAAGAGAAAAAAAGTGTAGGGAAAAAAATGAAGCCAGCGGTAAGATCAGCACATAGAAATACATACTACATTGTCCCTTTCTGCAGAAGTGTCAAGATGGGCCACATGGCAGGCTCTCAGGTGCTTAGTAACCGAAACCGAAGAGAAACACGATCAGCCACGAGATTCTCAGTGCCCAGAACATGCAAACAAACCAGTTGTTCCGAAGCCACTCATCTTTCCCTGCCTGATTCAGAGCCTCAGAGGAGTCCCTCCATTGGACCTTCGTAAAGGGACACAAGGGACTAGCAACACAGCCGGTAACATACCCACCACAGACCCGGAACAGCTCTTCCAGCTCCTCACTGACAAGCAACTTCCTACAGTTCTTAGGCATAATCCAAAAAGGATGATTTAGCCGAAGTGGGCAAGTCACTTGACCCCCTAGAGCCGATTACCTAATCTGATTAGGCTGTTGTGAGGGTTCAACAGGAAAATGTGTGAGAAGTCACACGCCTGACACACAGTGGGTGCTCCACAAAGATCAGTTCATTGCTTTTGCAAGAATGTAAGTTCCTGGGCGCCTGGGTGGCTCAGATGGTTAAGCGTCTGCCTTCGGCTCAGGTCATGATCTCAGGGTCCTGGGATCGAGTCCCGCATCGGGCTCCCTGCTCAGTGCAGAGCCTGCTTCTCCCTCTCCCTCTGCCACTCCCTCTGCTTGTGCTCTTCTGTCTATCTCTCTGTCAAATAAATAAATAAAATCTTTAAAAAAAAAAA
>NW_027689937.1:0-361 GCF_054177405.1 Leptonychotes weddellii | reverse complement strand
ATCAAAGAAGTTACTGCCTATATTCTCTTCTACAATTTTTGTAACTGCATGTCTCATTTAGGATTTTAATCCATTTTCAATTTTTTTTCTTTTTTAAAAAAATTTTAATTCTTATGTTAATCACCATACATCATTACTTTTTGATGTAGTGTTCCATGATTCATTGTTTGTGCATAACACCCAGTGCTCCAGGCAGAACGTGCCCTCTTTAATACCCATCACCAGGCTAACCCATCCTCCCACCCCCTCACCTCTTGAACCCTCAGTTTGTTTTTCAAAGTCCATCATCTCTCATGGTTAGTCACCCCCTCCAATTTCCCCGCCTTCATTCTTCCCCTATTGCTATCTTCTTTTTTTTTTT
>NW_027689936.1:0-361 GCF_054177405.1 Leptonychotes weddellii | reverse complement strand
AACTGAACTACAACCACTTAAATTAAAGAAAATACTTTCTTGTTTGTTTATCACATGGCAAAGGTAGGTGGCTGTTGAGATTAGGTCAGCAGTTCAGTGAAGGATGTCAAGTTCTTTCCCTCAAAATCAAAATATAGCTGTTGGAACTCAGCCTGAAAGTCAGTAAAGTCTGTTTATTTTTATCAAAAAAAAAAAAAAAAGAAAAGAAAAGAAAGAAAAAGAAAGTACAGAAAGGAAAAAAGAAAGGAAGGAAAGGAAAGGAAAAGAAAGGAAAGGAAAGGAAAAAGAAAAGAAAAGAAAAAAAAGCTTTCCCAAACACCTCAAGCTGACACATGTTTATTTCTCACAAGATCAACCATAA
>NW_027689935.1:0-361 GCF_054177405.1 Leptonychotes weddellii | reverse complement strand
TAAATAAACAAAAAATCTTAAAAAAAAAAAAAAGACGATTTTTTTTTTAAAGATTTTATTTATTTATTTGAGAGAGAGAGAATGAGAGAGAGCACATGAGAGAGGGGAGGGTCAGAGGGAGAAGCAGACTCCCTGCCGAGCAGGGAGCCCGATGCGGGACTCGATCCAGGGACTCCAGGATCATGACCTGAGCCGAAGGCAGTCGCTTAACCAACTGAGCCACCCAGGCGCCCAAAGAGGACGATTTTAACGGTTGTCTTTCCATTTGTGGAACTGTACATTAGCCAGAGAACAGGTGCGTTTACTCTCCTACTTTCACGTACAGTTTACACAAAGCTAAAGCTGACTCGGGATGGATTTA
>NW_027689934.1:0-361 GCF_054177405.1 Leptonychotes weddellii | reverse complement strand
TCGCCCCCTGAAGATGCGTTTGTCACAGGCTGTTGTGTAAATCCACGTTTGGCCCATTTACGAGACGTGATTTCTCCACTTGACTGGCCTTCACGCTCCTTCTCCAAACTCTCAAAATGTGACTGCTATTAGGGGCCCAGAGAGGAGCCATAAAACACGGCAGGGGAGGCCCCTGCCACGGGCCTGTGGGCTCCGGGCCGCCTCCTGCTGCAGAGGAGAGCCGAGGAGGGGCTGGGGGGGCCACACCGCTCAGGACGGGGTCGGTCCCCAGGGAGAATCGGTGTGACGCCAGAGAAGGGCCAGCTCGGGTTGGCTCCTGCCACCAGGCTCACTGAGGCCCTACTGTGCGCGGGCCTGCGTG
>NW_027689933.1:0-361 GCF_054177405.1 Leptonychotes weddellii | reverse complement strand
ACCGATAGATTCTAAAGCTACTCTGAATTTTATAGACATAGGATTATGGATCATCCATAGTATCGTGGCCAACATCAGTCATATTTTGCTTTTTAATTGGGCAGTTTATGTATTGGCTCAAAATTTATTTTTTTTCAAAATTTTTTTATTGTTATGTTAATCACCATACATTACATCATTAGTTTTAGATGTAGTGTTCATGATTCATTGTTTGTGCGTAACACCCAGTGCTCCATGCAGAACGTGCCCTCTTTAATACCCATCACCAGGCTAACCCATACTCCCACCCCCCTCCCCTCTAGAACCCTCAGTTTGTTTTTCAGAGTCCATCCTCTCATGGTTCATCTCCCCCTCCGATCCC
>NW_027689932.1:0-361 GCF_054177405.1 Leptonychotes weddellii | reverse complement strand
GCTCAGGTCATGATCCTGGAGTCCCGGGATCGAGTCCCATATCGGGCTCCTTGCTCAGCAGGGGGTCTGCTTCTCCCTCTGACCCTCCCCCCTCTCATGTGCTCTCTCTCTCTCATTCTCTCTCTCAAATAAATAAATAAAATCTTTAAAAAAAAAAAAATTTTTGAAGAGATAGTCCAGCTCCCAAGTTTCCTTTCTTGATGCATAGAGGTTCTATGGTCCTGCTGACCCAGGTGGAGATTTACTCACTCGGTAGATATTGAGCATCTACTATAAGTCAGGCACTGTTCTCAGCACCCATTCAGCTCTGAACAAAGCAGACTATGTCGTGCCTTTGGACCTTCCAGCTTAATCAGGAATC
>NW_027689931.1:0-361 GCF_054177405.1 Leptonychotes weddellii | reverse complement strand
ATAATGTGGGTGAAAAAACGGACAGGAAGAAGGGTAATTGCAGAAAAGGGATGGAAGGTTAAGAAGACTGAAAGGCAATAGAGGCAGTGTCTCAGTCAGTTCAGGCTGCTATAAGAAAACACCATAGACTGGGGGACTTAAAGAATAGAAATGTATTGGGCGCCTGGGTGGCTCAGTTGGTTAAGCGACTGCCTTCGGCGCAGGTCATGATCCTGGAGTCCCTGGATCGAGTCCCGCATCGGGCTCCCTGCTCGGCAGGGAGTCTGCTTCTCCCTCTGACCCTCCCCCCTCTCATGTGCTTGCTCTCTCTCATTCTCTCTCTCTCAAATAAATAAATAAAATCTTTAAAAAAAAAAAAAAA
>NW_027689930.1:0-361 GCF_054177405.1 Leptonychotes weddellii | reverse complement strand
ATCAAAGAAGTTACTGCCTATATTCTCTTCTACAATTTTTGTAACTGCATGTCTCATTTAGGATTTTAATCCATTTTCAATTTTTTTTCTTTTTTAAAAAAATTTTAATTCTTATGTTAATCACCATACATCATTACTTTTTGATGTAGTGTTCCATGATTCATTGTTTGTGCATAACACCCAGTGCTCCAGGCAGAACATGCCCTCTTTAATACCCATCACCAGGCTAACCCATCCTCCCACCCCCTCACCTCTTGAACCCTCAGTTTGTTTTTCAAAGTCCATCATCTCTCATGGTTAGTCACCCCCTCCAATTTCCCCGCCTTCATTCTTCCCCTATTGCTATCTTCTTTTTTTTTTT
>NW_027689929.1:0-361 GCF_054177405.1 Leptonychotes weddellii | reverse complement strand
AAGCCATTCCATCTTTGTGTGACAGCCCAATAAGACAAAGACAACCCCCTTTCAGGACCTCAGAAATAAATATTTTTCCTTGGTTGTAGCTGATCCAGGTTGAAGGAGTTCCCACAGGCAAAATTTGTGACAATTTGAGCATAAAAAAATTGCAGCATCAAAACTCATTGAGTCACTGAAAATCCATGAAAAATCATGAAATGAGAGACTAATAGCTCCATGGGCAATTCTGTTTAACTTTGGTCAGAGGCATCCTTGGGCCCTATGAAGTAAATCCCTTGATCCATCCCATGTGCAATTGTCCAACATGTCTTATCTTTGCTCTTAAATATGGTAGAGGCTGTGTCAAAAAAAAAAAAAA
>NW_027689928.1:0-361 GCF_054177405.1 Leptonychotes weddellii | reverse complement strand
TGGGTATTGAGGAGGGCACGTTCTGCATGGAGCACTGGGTGTTATGCACAAACAATGAATCATGGAACACTACATCTAAAACTAATGATGTAATGAATGGGGATTAACATAAGAATAAAAAAAATAAATAAATATAGAAATGATATCAGCAAAAAAAAAAAAAAGTTCCCTCCTTTTTAAGGCTGAATAACGTTCCACCTATGGGTAGACCACATTTGGATTATCCTGTCAGTGGACACTTGGGTTGCCTTTGTCTTTTGGCCATTGTGAATAATGCTGCTATGAGCCTGGTTTTACCAATATCTGTTGGACTCCCTGTTTTCAATTCTCTGGGGGTAGGTACTCAGAAGTGGTGGATCCT
>NW_027689927.1:0-6941 GCF_054177405.1 Leptonychotes weddellii | reverse complement strand
CCATGAGAGACGATGGACTCTGAAAAACAAACAGGGTTCTAGAGGGGAGGGGGGTGGGAGGATGGGTTAGCCTGGTGGTGGGTATTGAGGAGGGTACATTCTGCATGGAGCACTGGGTGTTATGCACAAACAATGAATCATGGAACACTTCATCTAAAACTAATGATGTAATGTATGGGGATTAACATAAGAATAAAAAATAATAATAAATAAATATGTTGTCTTGAATAAAACTTAGTTCTCTTCCCCAACCTCTGATTCTGTGCTGGGTATATAGGAAGTACTCAATAGAGCTCAGGAAATCATTGTATTTAATACACTGAAAGAAACTCCCTGGGAAACCACAAATCTTACCATGCAAGTAGCATGCCATTTGAGTTACATGGACACATCACATGTATATCTCCTATCTTCAGACATACCCAGTTTGTGTTGCTTTAATTTTATAGATTGGAAGACAGAGAGGCCAAAAAACACACTCAGAGTCACAAGTAAAACCTTCATATGGCCGGCTGCGCTCTTCATGACGATTCTTCCTACTGCCTCCCCTCCCACCGCAGCTCGCTGCGTTCCAGCCGTGCTGCTCTCTCCTGCATCTATGAACTTGTAGAGCAGTTTCACTTGCCTGAAGTCCCTCGTGCTCTGTCTGCTAGACCGCCCTATTCCACCTGCAAAACATGACATGAGTTGCACTCCTGTGACATAGTCCCCTAAATTGCTGAGTTAGACAGGCTTTCCTCTGTCCATTCATCGTGCCCCTCACATCATATATCTCAGCATTTGTCCCATTGCTTCACCACCTGTTCTTCAGTACAATCCTGAGGTACTTGAGAATTTTAATTCTAGAGCACCACAGAGTTCTTTAATTCTGTGTGCCTGGCACATAAAAGATGGCTGGTAAGAATTTTCCAGATTCAGTGAGAAAGTCAAGGAGTAGCCAGGAAGAGGAGGAAAGAGAACTTGGCTTAGTAAGGAAAGGACCATGTAAATGAGGGATGTATTTTAAAACTGATTTCCCAGATGCCTCGTTTGATATATTGTTTCCTTACTGATTTGAAATAATGAAATAAATATATACCGTTTACCAATAGATAAACTCTGTGATTTAGGGAGAAAAAACCTTTTTGACTTACTAACAGATTTCATATTTTGAAATTTAAACCTCATTTTCCAGAAAAGCTTTCTAGCCTGCTTGTGAATAGTTTAATCATGGCAAGGTGGAAATCAGAAAACTAAAAAAAAGAAGAAGAAGAAGAAGAAGAAGAAGAAGAAGAAAGAAAAAGAACCCTATGTCTGCAGTTTACTTTTACTTCTGTACATGTTTCAAGAAAATTTCAAAAACCACCCAAAGAGAACTCAAGTCTAGGATTAGTCCACATTTTCTGGTTATAATTTCCAAGTTTCTAGTTCTAGTAATTTGTCAGTGATCTGGAGATAATACACACACACACACAAAATCTCTCATGAGTCATCCCTAGCTCAGAGCACAGTAGCCATGGGGATAACACTTTCTTCCTGTCTGACATTTCAGTTCTTGACTTTAGAAATCTGACTCCAATTGGATTAACTTTATTTTCCACTACTTCATGAGAAAAACATGTCTCTCCTGAGTTTAAATAAGTCTAATTGCACTGACTACGGTGTTAATTCCGACTACGGTGGGGAATTCTCAGATTGTTGGCGGCGGGTTGGGGGAGAACAGCAGTGTCCCACCTTAGATGATGAGAGGAGGGAGCGCTGCGGGAGACGCGTTGGCCAGCAGCATTACTTATTCACAAGTGAATTCAGATACATTAGGGGGTGTCTGGGTGGCTCAGTCAGTTAAGCGTCCTACTTTTGATTTCTGCTCAGGTCAAGATCTCAGGGTCGTGAGATTGAGCCCCATGTTAGGCTTCATGCTGAGCATGGAACCTACTTGAGATTCTCTCTCCCTCTCCCTCCTCCTGCTCACAGGCATGTGCTCTCTCTCTCTCTCTCTGTCTCAAATAAGTAAATAAATCTTTAAAAAAAAAGATACATTAGGATATGAAAGAGCTGAATGGGAGATTTTAGAGATGATGCAGACAGCATTTTTGGTGGAAAAATGAAAGGGCAGTGATTTTGGTGGGCACTGTATTCTCTGCACCTAAAATCCTGCATACAGTAATTGCTCAAAAACATGTTGGAAAAAATAAGTGGATGTGCGATACTGCCTCACCAGGTAGAGGTTAATATATGTGAATTGCAGAAACTTCAAGAAAAAGAAATCTCTGCACAGAGATGGAAGCCATCCTTTTATCTTTCCACCAAAAGTGCTTTTGAAGAGTACAAAAGATGAACTGTATCTCTTCTTCCATAACATGAAACAAGCCTATAATCTCTGAGGAGGACTTATTCCAAAGGTCATTGCCCTTCTTGCCCTCCCTTCCTCTGCTTATAAACATCACCGTCCCTACACCAGCCACACTAAATAACTCCGTGACCTTAGGCAAATGCCTTAAAACCACTGAATCTTAGTGCTCAGTCTGTAGGTGGGAACATAGGGCTCTTTCTTGTCTTTTTACTATTTCTTTCTCCCCATCCTTTCTCTGATTGTGAGACTTTCTTTTTTTAAGGTAATGACACATGAGTGTTATACTATGAGAGGTTATGAATATAGCACCAGAGAGTTTCATTTATATTGTCGATGAGCCAGTCTAAAGAAGTGAGGATCTAGGCTAAAGCTCAATGTGCAGCCTGAAAACAGATGGTGTTGATAAGATGTTTGGGAACGCTGAGGGAAAGAGAAAGGGGAAGAAGAAGAAAGAGGGAAGACAAGGAAGGTGAGACTTATGAATGCCCAGCTCGGGATGATCTATGGAGAAGAATAAATAACTATGGTGCCTGCACTTGCTTGTGAAGGACCATAAATAGGACTGGACTCTTTCTGGCACTGAGCAATGCAGACATTTCAGGGAGGCATCAAGTTATGCAAAATGGAAAAAAGAGTACAAGCTTGCTGTAATAGAAATTACTAATGCTTACCATATCTGATTTTCTTCTCCTTCCTGGGAATATGGGAAGACTTTTCAGATTCCCTTGGTTAGGCTGTCATGTGACTAATATCGGCCAGTGCACTGTAACATTTACTCTGTCATTCACTGACTTGGGATTCGGGGTAAATTAATTGAATTTCCTAAGTTTCACATTTTTCATCTGTAAAATGTGGTAACAGGAGATGGGGGGGGAGTCAAAAAATTCCCTTGATTGGATCAGTATAAGAATAAAAATGAAATTGTATGTGCCCAACAAATTCCAGGCCCTATATATAGATCAAAGTGCTAACAGTGGGCAATATCCAATTAACATTAAATTTTTTCTGATTATTACAAATCAGAGTGAAGGATGAAAATAAGTAGCTGATAAGTATATTTTGTATAATCTTTTGTATACTCTTATCCTATGGAAAACAAAGAGGAGAAAAAAGTGAGAACCAGTCAGTAGAAGGTTCTGATTATGATCCACATTATGAGAAAGTTTGAAAGCAGGGTAGCTGTCTTTCCCTTGATGTTTCATTGGCCAGGTCCAATGTTGACATTTCCTAGTTAAGAATATGAACTCTGAAGATTGAATTATATTTAGGCAATTAAAACCAGCCTAGCTGAATAATGTGGATAAAGATTGTCCTTTAGAGCCAAGATGTAGCTGTCATCAATCATAAACAGACATGAACCCAGGATGGAGTGGATCTTTGCAGAAAATGTTTACGTCGGTTACTGTGCACTTGGGTTTTGTGGGATATGTCTATTTTTCCAATAGTTAATGACATGTGGCATTTAATGTGCTCAGGTTAACTCCTGAATGTTTTTGCTCTCCCCTTTTTTTCTTTTTCATATTCTCTCTCTCTCTCTCTTTCTTCCTTCTATATAATGACCTGCTCCCATATATTTTGCCTATATATCCCCAGTTTTGGATACATGAAATGGCTTATACTCTTAGATTCCCTCCTTATCCTCATCTCAATCCTGGCTTTGGATTTAAAAAAAAAAAAGAGAGAGAGAGAGAGAGGAAGGAAGGGAGGGAGGGAGGGAGGAAGGAAGGAGAAGAAACTTTTTAAGTGTCAGGGTGATCCCTAACACCAACCACTTAGTTGTTTGTTCTCAGTATTCCTGGTTGGTATTCAATTCTAGCTCTGGAGTCTGAAGTAACTTTTTAAATTTTGTCTTCAACTGATATCTTAGAAACAGTGACTAAAAATCCTTAGGAAGACTTCAGAGTTATTTTTATAGATGTGGAATTTAAAACTCATTTTATGTGATCCAGGGCTACTACATTGACAGAGCCAAGACTCCTCCAAATCCCAGGATTCCAGTGACTTCATCCTAATCATAATTAGCCATACCTACATCTTTTACAGGGTAAAACATGCTTTAAAATGCAGGCATAGAGGAATTTAAGAAGCACTGCTTTCTTGGGCTCCTGGGTGGCTCATCTGGTTAAGTGTTTGCCTTCCGCTTAGGTCACGATCCTGGAGTTCCGGAGTCCCAGAGTCCTGGGATTGAGCCCTGCATAGAGCCCTGCCCAGAGCCCCAGATCGGGCTCCCTGCTCAGCGGGGAGTCTGCTTCTCCCTCTGCCCCTCACCCGCTCATGCTCTCTCTCTCTCTCTCAAATAAATAAATAAAATCTTAAAAAAAAAAAAAGAAGAAGCACTGCTTTCTTGATCCACTTCTCCAAGTGAGATCATCTTGGTTAGCTCAATGACATCATCATTCTTCAACTTAATACCTTTTCCAGGTGTAAATGAAACTCCTTTGGGATTTTTCAGACCTTTATATGTTGGCATAATTTAATTTGTAATAGTCTCAGGAGAATATCCTTGATGGGGCAAAAGCAGAAGAGCACTCATCAGGGAGACAAGAGAAAGTAATAAATACCAAGTCTTTGAGAAGAAATACCAAGAGCAAATGTTATCAGCTTTAGCCTAGAGCCAACCAAACACATTTATAGCGACATTCATATTTGCTTTTATTTATTTATCAATTTTTTTTCTACTGAGTGAAAATCAGTATCCTAGGTACTGAGATAAAACATAGTAGGGGTGCCTGACTGGCTGAGTCAGCAGAGCATGAAGCTCTTGATTTCGGTGTTGTAAGTTCAAGAGATTGCTTAAAAATAACATCTTAAATAAAAAACAAAAAAACGAAAAACAAAAAAACAAAACCCAGAGTTTAGTAGGGAATGGTTCCAAACTTTTAGGACCTTATAGCTAAAAAGGCAGTCTTCCTCATGTCATTTAACTAACACGGTGATTAAACAGAACAAAATGCTTACAATAAGGGACATTCATTCAACACTCTGAGGGAGGAGAGAAATTGATTTTTATGGGGAAATTATGAAAATAGGAAAGGATTCCTTGAAGACATGAACTTACACTGGACCTTTGAGAGTTAGCCACAAGGAAAGAATTTTACATCTCAGGGAATTTCATACCTAAATACCCACTCAGCATCTTACAAATATTTCTTGTGCTCTTCGTTGAGCCCCAAGGATACAGTCTCTGCCTCAAGGAGTTTTTTTGACTCATATAAGCCACTGGAGAAAACATTAATTTAATACAAAGTAGCTGAAAGTGAACAAAAACTATGGTTTGGCTTATTAAGCTCTAGGCAAATGGCCCATTCATTCTTGGATTTTGTTTTTATTTTTTTTCAATAAAGTTAAAGGAGGCAGCCTGAAGATAACAGTCTTTCTCCTTCAGTATCTGTTTTTCCTTCCTCTACTCTTTCTACTTTATGCTTGGGCCACAGAGTTGACCACACCTCTCTAACATGAATTTCCTAGTCCTTCTTTTGTGGGAAGCTATCCACCATAGTTTCAGTGGTTTAATATTATTGGAAAAATCTATTTCCTGGAGCCCCACACCAGGTACTATCAGTGAGGTATTATTTAGGTACTATTCCTGAATAGCAGATCCAGGTGATGTGGGTTCCGGCTTGGTCCCTTGGGATACCCTGTGTCTTAATGCTCTATGGCACCAGAGAAGTTACCATACCTCTCTTTGAACTTTAGTTTTCCCACCTGTAAATTGGAGATAACTTGATGTACCTCAAGACAAAGGTAGTTGCTTCTTTCTCTTGTGTGTATTTGTGCAGTGGTTGTGAAGGAAAGGTAGCTGCTCTGAAAATGGGAAAATCTCAAATTTACCCCTGTCTGCACTCCTATTTTTGTGTTGGGGAAATTATGTTATGCCTTGTAATGTCCCAGTCTATTTTAGGGGAAATTCATGAAGATTAAATGTAAAACTGATTAACAATATAATCAAATAATTCAGTTTGGTGAGAGAGGGAGAGTAGAAATAGGCCAATTGATTGCTTGACTGCATGACTGATTATGTGACTCAGTTGATCAGACTAATCAGAACCATCCATCTAGTAGCTGAGGATGTGTAAACATGTCAAAACAGTCTCAGGGATCAATGGAACAGAATAGAGAGCCCAGAAATGGACCCTCAACTCTATGGTCAACTAATCTTCGACAAAGCAGGAAAGAATGTCCAATGGAAAAAAGACAGTCTCTTCAACAAATGGTGTTGGGAAAATTGGACAGCCACATGCGTTTCCTTACACCACACACAAAAATAGACTCAAAATGGATGAAAGACCTAAATGTGAGACAGGAGTCCATCAAAATCCTAGAGGAGAACACAGGCAGCAACCTCTTCAACCTCAGCCACAGCAACTTCTTCCTAGAAACATCACCAAAGGCAAGGGAAGCAAGGGCAAAAATGAACTATTGGGACTTCATCAAGATAAAAAGCTTTTACACAGCAAAGGAAACAGTCAACAAAACCAAAAGACAACCGACAGAATGGGAGAAGATATTTGCAAATGATATATCAGATAAAGGGCTAGTATCCAAAATCTATAAAGAACTTATCAAACTCAACACCCAAAGAACAAATGATCCAATCAAGAAATGGGCA
>NW_027689926.1:0-361 GCF_054177405.1 Leptonychotes weddellii | reverse complement strand
ACACTTATTCGATTACTGTAGTTTTGTAAGTTTTGAAATCAGAAGGTGTGAGATCTCCAAATTGCTCTTTTTCAAGGTTGTTTTGGCTCTTCAGGATCTCCTGAGATTCCAAATGAATTTTAGGCTGAATTTTTCTATTTCCACAAAAAATGCTACTGGAATTTTTTTTTTTTTTAAGATTTTATTTATTTATTTGAGACAGAGAGAATGAGAGAGACAGAGAGCACATGAGAGGGGGGAGGGTCAGAGGGAGAAGCAGGCTCCCCACCGAGCAGGGAGCCCGATGCGGGACTCGATCCCGGGACTCCAGGATCATGACCTGAGCCGAAGGCAGTCGCTTAACCAACTGAGCCACCCAGGC
>NW_027689925.1:0-361 GCF_054177405.1 Leptonychotes weddellii | reverse complement strand
CTGTGAAGAGTTTTAATCAAGAAAGAATGCTATACTTTGTCAAATGCTTTTTCTGCATCTATTGAGAGGATCATGTCAGTCTTGTCTTTTATTTCTGTAGTGTATCATATTGATTGCTTTGCAGATGTTAAACCACCCTTGCAGCCCAGGAACAAATCCCACTTGGTCATGGTGAATAATCCCTTTACTGTACTATTGGATCCTATTAGCTACTATTTTCATGAGAATTTTTATATCCATGTTCATCAGGGATATTGGTCTGTAATTCTCTTTTTTAGTGGGGTCTTTGTCTGGTTTTGGGATCAAGGTAATGCTGGCCTCATAGAGTTAGTTTGGAAGTTTCCCTTCATTTCTATTTTTT
>NW_027689924.1:0-361 GCF_054177405.1 Leptonychotes weddellii | reverse complement strand
TGCCAAGTGTGTGCAGCAACTCACTGGTTTTCTTGAGTGCCCTGAGTATTCCTATGTATGCTCCATCTACTCCATTAACCCCCCTTATAGCCATCTTAGAAACACACTATCATTTGCAGTGAGTTAAAAAAAAATCACCAAATCCTAGCTCAACGCATTTAATTTTTTTTTTTTTTTTTTTTTTTGCCACTAGAACTTACGGGATAAAGTAGAACACTTCAATAGGTTTGAGGGACTAGAAAAGAAACATTTTGAACTTAATAACAGACATCTGTCCACCTTGAATGCTCCTTTATTTCCTCCCTTCCAAATCATCACATAAAACTAGTTCCTGGGTAAATACTTTCCCTTCTTACCTTGT
>NW_027689923.1:0-361 GCF_054177405.1 Leptonychotes weddellii | reverse complement strand
TCAAGAACAACATAACAGAAGATGCCCCTATGGCTCTGAACTAGGAAGTAACTAGGGTTTCAGGAGCTAGGAGCTGGACTTAGACCAAAACCAAGTATTAACTAAATCACAGTATCATGGGGGATAATATGCAAGACAACTAATCTGGACTCTTTATCTCTCTTCTTTTTTTTTTTTTTTATTCTTATGTTAATTCCCATACATTACATCATTAGTTCTAGATAAAGTGTTCCATGATTCATTGTTCGTGCACAACACCCAGTGCTCCATGCAGAACGTGCCCTCCTCAATACCCACCACCAGGCCAACCCATCCTCCCACCCCCCTCCCCTCTAGAACCCTCAGTTTGTTTTTCAGAGTC
>NW_027689922.1:0-361 GCF_054177405.1 Leptonychotes weddellii | reverse complement strand
ACTGACGGGTTGCTGTGAATAAAAAGTACATACTTAGATAAGGCATTAACCTAACTTCTTTGTAACATAAATAATTTTGTTGTATTGTAAGGTCTATATTATGTGTCACATGTCCTTTTGAATTATTCAAAAATTAAATATATGTAGGCTAAAAGAAAAAATGGATATAATGAAATGATGTAAAATCTTTTTTTTTTTTTAAAGATTTTTATTTTTATTTATTTGAGACAGAGAGAATGAGAGACAGAGAGCATGAGAGGGAGGAGGGTCAGAGGGAGAAGCAGACTCCCTGCCGAGCAGGGAGCCCGATGCGGGACTCGATCCCGGGACTCCAGGATCATGACCTGAGCCGAAGGCAGTC
>NW_027689921.1:0-361 GCF_054177405.1 Leptonychotes weddellii | reverse complement strand
CCGGGACTCCAGGATCATGACCTGAGCCAAAGGCAGCCGCTTAACCAACTGAGCCACCCAGGTGCCCCAAACTTTCACATTCTTAAGAGATATTATGTATCATTTAGACAATGAGCGCTTGCTCTAGTGTATTCATCCTCCCGGAAATCCTACTTTTCTGTTGTTCCTCAGGTAAAACAGCATTTTCATGCTGTCGTGCGGCTCTCACAAGAGCTGGTTTGGAGAAGTGATTTTTTTTTTTTTTTATTTGAGACAGAGAGAATGAGAGAGAGAGAGCACATGAGAGGGGGGAGGGTCAGAGGGAGAAGCAGACTCCCCGCCGAGCAGGGAGCCCGATGCGGGACTCGATCCCGGGACTCCA
>NW_027689920.1:0-361 GCF_054177405.1 Leptonychotes weddellii | reverse complement strand
TTCCTCCTCCCCTCTCCTCCCCTTCCTTCCTTCCTTTTTTCTTTCCTTCCTTTTTCCTTCCTTCCTCCCTTCTTTCCTTCCTCTCTTCGTCCTTCCTTCCTTCCCTAAATATATCCCTTTCACTGGATTGATCTTATTCTTCCCTTGTCTTTCCCTAGACCTTCTTTCAGGGTTTCTGCAGCAGCCCCCTCTTTCTTCTCTGCCTCCTTCTCCATGTAAGTACATATAGATATAAGACATTAAAAAATGTCCAGTGTTCCATGGCTATATCATAATTTATTTAGCCAATCTTCTTTTTATGGATACTGAGATTGTTTCTATGTATGTATGTATTTTCATTCATGCATGCATTCATTTTTAT
>NW_027689919.1:0-361 GCF_054177405.1 Leptonychotes weddellii | reverse complement strand
GATTTATACAGATTTTTAGAATACCATCAAGAACAGAGGAACAATGTACTTACTTGGGGTTCATCCAAAAGAAGTCAGTGGAAAAACACCAGTTGGAGCGTAAATGCGTTCTAGAGAGAAAAGGGGAAGACGGCTTAAGCAAATTACTTTTGTTAAAAGAACATATTTTTTAGCTAGAGTAATTTCAGTGATTTAAAATTAGTAACTTTCTCTGTTCTCTTTAGGGGTATGCACTGAAAGTTTTGCTGAACTAGATAAAGTATGCATGTAACTGTAAAAATAAGAGCAAGAAACATTAGAGTGTAAAATCACAAGGACCTGCTGTTCAGATTTTTTTTTTTTTTAAGATTTTATTTATTTG
>NW_027689918.1:0-361 GCF_054177405.1 Leptonychotes weddellii | reverse complement strand
CCATTCTGACTGGTGTGAGGTAATATCTCATTGTAGTTTTCATTTGTATTTCCCTGATGATGAGTGATGATGAGCATCTTTTCATGTGTCTGTTGGCCATCTGGCCTTCTTTGGAGAAATGTCTGTTCATGTTCCATCTTTTAACTGGATTATTTGGTTTTTGGGGATTGAGTTGTATCAGTTTTTTGCATGTTTTGGATCCTAACCCTTTATTGGATATGTCATTTACAAATATCGTCTCCCATTCTGTAGGTCGTCTTTTAGTTTTTGTTGTTTCCTTTGCTGTGCAGAAGCTTTTTTATTTTGGCGTAGTCCCAATAGTTCGTTTTTGCTTTTATTTTCCTTGCCTCAGGAGACATAG
>NW_027689917.1:0-6942 GCF_054177405.1 Leptonychotes weddellii | reverse complement strand
TTTTTTTTTACCCCTTTTAGATAAAAAAAAAAGAAAGCCTTCTAAAATGTTTCAACTCCCCCTTTCTTTGCCCCGACCTTTCTCAAATAGAGTATGCTGAACATAATTTAACTTTGAGTTAAGTCTATCAATCCGAGACAGATATATGTATGAAGTGGATATCCAAGACCCTTGATGTCCTCGGATTTACATTCCCAGTTTCTTCTAATTCCTATTGACTGAAAGGGTCAAGAAGGAGTGGAATTTGTCATTTTGCCTGGACATTCTTTTGAATCTCAGGCATTGAGAATCTGGGAATGCTCATGAATGAAGCACTTCAGTGGAAAAGCCTAGCCAGGCATGTACATTTTAACAAAGATTTTTCTCTATTTGCCACTTCAGAGATTCCTATTTTGAAAAGATTAAGCCAAAAAACCCTCAATTGTGGCAATAACCAAAGGTGGGAAAGAAAACTTTAGGTCAAACTGCATATTACCTTAATTTGTCATTTGAGACTAGGCTGTAGAGCAGGTGATTTTTATTTTATTTTTTTATTGTGGTAAAATATATATAACATAGAAATTTACCATTTTGGCCATCTGTCACTTTTTTTTTTTTTTTAGTTTTATTTATTAAAGTAATCTCTACACCGAGTGTCTACACCCAGTCTCTACACTCGAACTCACGACCCCGAGATCAGGAGTCGAATGCTCCTCCTACTGAGCCAGCCAGGAGCCCCTAGCCATCTGCCATTTTATCTGTACATTTTAAGTGTGCAGTTCAGTGGCACTAAGTGCATTCACATTGCTGTGCAGCCATCACCCTCCATCTCCAGCATTTTTTCATCTTCCCCGACTGAAACTCTGTACCCATTAAGCAATATACCCCATTCTCCCCTCCCCAGCCCCTGGCAGCCATCATTCTACTTTTTGTCTCTATGAGTTTGACTATTCTAGGTAATTCTTGTAAGTGGAATCAAATATTTGTCCTTTTGTGTGTGTTTATTTCACCGAAGCGTAATGTCTTCCGGGTTCATCTGTGTTGTAGCATGTGTCAGAATTTCACTCCCCTTTAGGGATCAGTAATATTTCGTTGTATGTATATGCCACGTTTTGTTTATCCATTCATTTGTTGAGGAACATTTAGGTTGTTTCCATCTTTCAGCTATTCTGAATAATGCTGCTTCAAACATGGGTGTGCAAATAAATACCTGTTCAAGTCCCTGAGATCAATTCTTACGGGTATGTACCCAGAAATGTGATGTTGGATTATATGGTAATTCTAGGTTTAATTTTTTTAAGGATCTCCACACACTTTTCCTGGAATAGTAGATTTTTGATGAAAGTGTGATTCCAGAGAAGCCTGTATATCCCCTTGTAAATATCCAAATTTGAAGGTCTCCAGAGGTATCTGCGAGGTCCATCCCAATGTCACTGTAGCAATTTTTAACTACCTTGTCCTTTCATGGTGCAGCAGGAAAGTTGGTGATCAGGGAATTGTGAATAATCCCATTTTGCCCATGAGGCAGGCTTCGTTACTGGGGAGCGTGTCTCTCATGAAATGCTGGCCGTCAGGTATGCCCAAGGCAGAAATGTTAAGAGCTGCTAGCCTGTTGTACATAGTCTAAAATTCAACAACAGTTCTTAAGGAACCAGAGCACTACTGCTAACTGGCAGAAATTGTATCCTTTTATTTATTTTTATTTATTTTTTTATCCTTTTAAAGAGCAACATGTTCACTAGTGTAAATGGTACACACACTTGGTAAACAGGAGCTGGTGGGGAGAAGTGGCGGACACATATCTGTTTCTGTGGCTGCATCAGTAACCTGTGGTATTAATCGTGAACTGGATCCTTATCCACAGTACAGGGAATACATGATTCACAAATGAATAGCAAGGCATTTGTACGGTCTGCAGAGCTAGGGTAAATGAAAATGGTTTACAAACAGAAGCAGAAATCAGTTCATACACCTGGGGAGAGAGCCAGGCAGGAAACAAGATGCAGCTCAAGCAGAGTCCAAAGCCTCAGTCCAAATATTGATGACTGTCTTACTCAATTCTGTACACAAATTTTAGAACTTCCCACTTACATTAATGAATACATCTACCACACAATCAGGTGGTATTTGTATAGTACTGCACTATTGTAATATACTGCATCATGTGGCAGAGGCAGTGTGCGTTTTTCATCTGTGTGTGGGCTGCCATTTTATGATTATATCTAATTATACCAAATTTGCTGCAACCAAATATACATTACTGCAGTTACTGTCAGGTAGACTGCTGGTGCTGTAGGAAATGCAGTATAGGGCAAGGGTATGACTGGTTGCACATTAGAAAGGGAACCCTGATTCAAGCTGAGATCAAAGGAAGATTGTGTGTGTGAGTTTACTACAAGAATTTGTGGCAGGAAAGTTACAAAAGAAAATAGTGCTTCCCAGTGACTCAGTACTGAAGGATGATACCCAGTTTGATACCCTTGCAGATGTTAATAGATATCATGCAACACTACAGTAATTATTGCTAGTGCTAATGTTGTTTTAAATCTTCTGAGTTATCCCTTCAGGAGTGCTGCTATAAATTTTATTCTGATGAACATCATAGACACAAAGGTTGGAGTTACAGCTTTATACAGTGCCTTCCTCTGGGGTCCTACATAAGTGCCAAATAATTTACACGAACCTAGAAATATTGGTTTAATTTTTAAATGTATTATATGTGCTTTGTAATATGTACCCTGGTCAGATAGTACTTGGCATGTTGCTGCTAGCCAGGGAGGTTTTCAAAGGTTGTCTGTTTCCTTGGAAAAACAAGTAAGAAGCATTAATTTTTCTACTTAATCAGACAGCCAGTGTTTGGTAGTGAAAAGAAAGCACTCTCAATATTGTCCTCTGTGATAATTCTGAGTATACCAGATAATGAGATTGATCTAATGAGGCTAAAAAATATACTACAGGGGCGCCTGGGTGGCTCAGTCGTTAAGCGTCTGCCTTCGGCTCAGGTCAGGATCCCAGGCTCCTGGGATCGAGCGCCTCATCGGGCTCCCTGCTCAGCAGGAAGCCTGCTTCTCCCTCTCCTACTCCCTCTGCTTGTGTTCCCTCTCTCGCTGTGTCTCTCTCTGTCAAATAAATAAATAAAATCTTAAAAAAATATATACTACAAAAATTGTTTCCATCTTATCATATATATTTTTTAAATGCTGAAATAAGCAAAATCCAAGTAGCATTTTTGCTTGCTACCAATAAATAAATATGTACATACAAGTATAAGAAAGATGATAGTATAATCATTAAGGCCCTTCCAATTCTAAAACTTTGGTTCTGACTAATGAGGGAAATGTTTTCAGGATCTAAAATCCCTATTTGAACTTCTCCCTCATAGTGGACAACCATCATGTGGGAGCCAGGTAGAACTTTGCTAGGGGTGTAGGGTTCACTACAGACTTGCATGGTTCAGAAGTGTCAGTCATGCCTGTCAGGCCCAAGCCAAAGAAGGGCATCTGGAATTGGAGAGATAGGCAGTTGATCTTGAAAGATCCAGGCACTGCAGGTATTTGAGTGGATTGTGGCCATGTGTGGAAGAGGGAGGACCCAGACAATTCTATCTAATGGGATGAGTAAACTCATCTGCACTGAAACCTGCACAGCTTGCTGGCACCGGGAATCTCTTCTATTTTAATTTGAGACAGGGGATTATAGGATTCCATTGAGTAAGCTTTGAAATGAGGACACTAAGATCAAGACACCAGCCCTGAAATCAGATTTCCTTATTTAACTTCACAGCTTCGTACAGTGAATGATTCAGGAATTGCCCTTCCCTTTGCCAAGGGAAAAAGTGGCAGTGAGTTTTTCAGGGCCATACTCATGAGACACAGTTTTTTATTTCCCTTTCAAAACTGATATATTCTACACATTCTTAATGATTTAAGTGTATGTTCCCCAGCTTTCAGTTGGAGAAGTTGGATTTTACACTGTCTGTTTCTGTAAAGTAGAGCTTCTTAGATATTTGGAACAACGATTTGGTTGAGTTGCGAAAAAAATATTATTGAGAGAGAAAAATACTTCTAACTTGGAAGATTTTGATAACTGTAAGAATCGCAGATTACCCTTTCAGGACAAATGAATGTTCCATCTCTCTTCATTGCCAGTTTCTACAAGTGGGAGATGTACCTTAGGAATGTGTACAATGAGCAGTGCTGACCTCAAGAATGATCTTTCTTTCCCTCTACCGCTGAGGAGGGAGGTCGGCAAACCCCTGGCCCATCTCCTAATATTTCCTGTATCACCATCTCCCTCTTGTCCCATCAACCCAAAGCTCTTTTCCCTCCCGGGTTACTGAATTGAGAGCTCAGGAAAGCCCAGCTCCACGTACTGCCCTGAAATATGGCCAAATATATATTTTTTTAAGATTTATTTATTTAAGAGAGAGAGAGTGCCAGCATGTGAAGGAGGGGAGGGGCAGAGGGAGAGGGAGCCCAAAAATCTCAAGCAGGCTCCCAGCTGAGCATGGAGCCCAAGTCAGGGCTCCATCCCGGGACCCTGAGATCCTGACCTGAGCCAAAATCAAGAATCGGATGCATAACGGACTGAGCCAGTCAGGTGCCCCAATATGACCAAATATTTTAATAATTTGTGTCCAAAGTTTGTAAAATGATGTGTTTCGAGGTTACGGTTAATTTAGTTACTGGAGGAGAGGTGACCAAGAGGACAGTTTAAACCCTGCTCTCCAGTGCATCCTGAATCAGAGGTCACAGGTGGTAGCATGGTATTAGACAGGCCAGGAGTACATGAGAGCAACAAAGAAGGAATGGCTGCCTGGACAGAGAAACCCAGGGCAGGGGTGGGGGGTGGGGGTGGGGGTTGCAATCAGAGCCCAGGAAGCCACGTGGAATCCTTGAAAGAATTTTGGAGTCAGGCAGACTTATATTTAGATCCTAGCTCCATATGTTATGACTTGAATAACATTAGAATAGTTATTTTACCTCTGTAAGACTGTCTTCCTAACTTTTAAAATTATAATACCTCCCTCACAGATTGCTGTAAGGTTTAAATGAGAGAAACATTGAAAAAATTTAGCCCAATCCCTGACATATAGTAAGCATTCAAGGAACTATCCCTTCCTTTAGTTTTTCCTCACCCCCTGCCGTCTGACTCCTGCCCGTCCCCAGCCCGGGCAGATGCCCTCTCACCCCCACCGGCCTTCACCCTGCTCAAGCTTCAGTCTTATTTTGGAGAGTGTTATGGGCTATATTGTGTCTCCCCAAAATCCATAGCTTGAAATCCTCACCTGCAGGCCTTCAGAATGTGACTGTACTTGGAGATAGAGCCTTTAAAGAAATAATTAACAAATAATTAAGTTATTAGGGTGGGCCCTACTCTAAATTGACTGGTGTCCTTATAGGGAGAGGAAATTTGGATGTAGACAGATGTGTACAGAGATAACATTTGGATGTAGACAGATGTGTACAGAGATAAAACACTGTGAAATACAGGGAGAAGACAGTCATCTACAAGCCAAGGAAAGAGTCCTATGAAGAAAACCATGCTTCCAACACCTTGATCTTGGACTTCTAGTCTCCAGAACTGAGAAACTAGCTGTCAGGTGTTTAAGCCACTCAGTGTGATGCTTTCCCAAGCTGAATAATCCAGGGGGTCATGGCCGAAAACAGGTGTGAATGCCTACTGTAGAGAGGAGATGAGTATGGATGTTGCAAACCCAAAAGCCTTCCCTTCACAGAATAACTAATTTTTATAACATTGTTAATTTATAATTTTGCAATATTGTTTCAGGTGGGTTATGCATCAGAAAAGCTTTTGGCGGCCAGTATGGAGGCCTAAGCACCCAGATGACAAATGCCTTGCATAATCTTTTGGACCGTAACCTATTCTTACATAAGAGACTTCCTGTATCGTGTTTAAAATCGTCTGATTTACTGTGGTTCATTTTTGTCTTTGAGTTTGTGTTGTGCCATTCTTCGGGAAAAGTTTTCCAGCAATTCCTCAACCATCTTGCATGGTTGTTTGATAATTTCTAGCACATAGTTTAGCTCAGTATAGTTTGTTAGATATAAATTCTGGGTTAGAAGCAGGAGGAATGCATCAGACCACCTGGGAAGTCCGACTTTTCCCCACAGTGACACAGCTCCTCATACTGAGAATCTGGTGCATGTCAGGCTCTATCAGAACCTCGACTGGCCATGGGGGGTGGGGGTGGGGCAATGCGAGTGGGGAGCAATTGAGAGCAGAGGAGCTCTGGAAGGGGTAGGGAAAGAAAATATAGTTTAAAAAATCACTTGTTTAGTTTTTCTCATATTAATTTGCCCACATTGTAATTCACCTGCATTTTTTTGCTTATTCACACTCAAAAAGTCTTCCAGCAATTTATTCCCCCCAACTTCACATTGCATTCTCCAGCATTCCTGCAAGCCAAAAATGCACTGTGTACTTCTTTCTCCAGGTTGTTTTTTTTTTTTTAATTAACATATAATATATTATTTGTTTCACGGGTACAGGTCTGTGATTCATTAGTCTTACACAATTCACAGCGCTCACCATAGCACATACCCTCCCCAGTGTCCCTCACCCAGCCACCCCATCTCTCCCACCCCCTTCCACTCCAGCAACCCTCAGTTTGTTTCCTGAGATTAAGAGTCTCTTATTGTTTGTCTCCCTCTCTGGTTTCGTCTTGTTTCATTTTTCCCTCCCTTCCCATATGATCCTCTGTCTTGTTTCTCAGATTCCTCATATCAGTGAGATCATATGATAATTGTCTTTCTCTGATTGACTTATTTCCTTAGCATAATACCCTCTAGTTCCATCCATGTCGTTGCAAATGGCAAGATTTCATTTTTTGATGGCTGCATAGTATTCCATTGTATATACACACCATATCTTCTTTCTCCATTCATCTGTTGATGGACATCTAGGCTCTTTCCATAGTTTGGCTATTGTAGACATTGCTGC
>NW_027689916.1:0-361 GCF_054177405.1 Leptonychotes weddellii | reverse complement strand
GATATTTAAAATTATGGATTTTATTAGTGACTCATTAAAGCTCATCAAAGGTGACACTGATGAAATAGTACAGTCAGAGGTAGGGTCTGGAACCACGTGAAACACTTTACTTGCATGATCTTCTCAACCCTTATTTCATCCCTATGAGGCAGATACTATGATTGTTCCCATTTTTCAAATAAGGAAACTGAGGCTCTGACGCTCAGCAGATTTCACTGAGCTCACTTAGCTAGTTAGTGACCAAGTCAGGACTTGAGCCCAAGCAGTCTGTTTCCAAAGCCTGTGATTTATCCATTGTTCTCAACTTAAATTTAAGGCCGGGCCATCCAGATACGATTTGACTGGAAGCCAGCGACAGAAG
>NW_027689915.1:0-361 GCF_054177405.1 Leptonychotes weddellii | reverse complement strand
GAGAGGTATTTAGGCAATATGAACACCAGCCCCTACTCATCCAACATCGGGCAGCCCAATCCACCTTTTCCCGCTCTGAGAGCCATAGGACACTTAGGAGGCAGCATGGAGCAGAGGAGGATTAGCTCCTCATCAATCCCCATGAGTCCAAGAACCCCCCGTCAAGATGCAGTGGAGTCTCACCTGAGAACAAGAACGGGAAAGACCACCAGGGAGTAAGCAAGTAGGGTCCCAATTGACATGAGGTCCACAAGATCACTGAGCTCGAAGAGGAATGCCATGAATGCTAGAATGAGGCACAAACGAGGTGGGGGAGGGGGATGAAGAACCACTGGAAATATCCAAGGTAAGGAAACTGATC
>NW_027689914.1:0-361 GCF_054177405.1 Leptonychotes weddellii | reverse complement strand
AGACTTCGCTTTTTCTGTGAAAATATGAAAAAGAACTGAGAAAAAGCCACAGAGGTTATGGAAAAGAACAATTTTTCATTCAGAGGAAGAAGGATGGAGTATTTAAGCAAACACTGAATAACCATTTGGTGTGGTTTTGAAAGGGGGGTTAGCTACCACACGGGGAAAAGTCTGACTCTGACTGAGATTTACACAGAATTCAACACTGAAGCAATCACAGAATTGAAAGGATAATGGAAGGAATGCAGTAGGAAAAACACAACACCCTAGTTTGAGTTTCCTAACATACTCGAATAGAGAAAATACCAAGGTTGCTGCAATCAGTATGATGTAAGTATACTCTATTATGCAATTATCCATA
>NW_027689913.1:0-361 GCF_054177405.1 Leptonychotes weddellii | reverse complement strand
ATTCACATCCTTTTCAAGCTCATATGGGACATTCAGCAGGATATGCTATATTTTGGACCATATAACACACCTAAACACATTTAAAAAAAATAAAGCTAATATAGTGTCTGCTCTCAGAGCATAATGGAATTAAACTAGAAATCCATAACAGAAAGATAATTAGAAGATCCCAGAATATAAGAAGATTAAACTTCTTCTTCTTTTTTTTTTTTTTTTAAAGATTTTAGTTATTTAACAGAGAGAGACACAGCGAGAGAAGGAATACAAGCAGGGGGAGTGGGAGAGGGAGAAGCAGGCTTTCTGCTGAGCAGAGAGCCCGATGTGGGGCTCGATCCCAGCACCCTGAGATCATGACCTGAGC
>NW_027689912.1:0-361 GCF_054177405.1 Leptonychotes weddellii | reverse complement strand
TATTTATGGAATACCTACTATGGGCCAGGCGCTGTAGTGGCTGTGCCAACTTGCATTCCCACCAACAGTGTAAGAGGGTTCCCCTTTCTCCACAACCTCTCCAACGTTTGTTGTTTCTTGCCCTGTCCATTTTTGCCATTCTAACTGGTGTAAGGTGGTATTGTGTGGTTTTGATTTGGATTTCCCTGATGGCTAATGATGATGAACATTTTTTCATGTGTCTGTTAGCCATTTGTATGTCTTCTTCAGAGAAGTGTCTGTTCATCTCTTCTGCCCACTTTTTGACTTGATTATTTGTTTTTTGGGTGTTGAGTTTGAGAAGTTCTTTATAGATCTTGGATACCAGCCCTTTATCTGTAGT
>NW_027689911.1:0-361 GCF_054177405.1 Leptonychotes weddellii | reverse complement strand
GTTTCCAGAGTCACCCCTGCAGGACCCCCAAAGCACCTTCTCTCTCAGAGAGGGGGGGACGGCCACCTGGGAGCCGTAGCTTCAGGCATCCTGATCCCACATGCACCCTCCGTCTGGCTGAAGACCGAAACTGCATCGGTTTGAGCTTTATTTCTTTAGCTTAAGAATTTGTTATCCTTGTGATCGTTTTAAACTATGCTCACAAGTTTGTTAACATTCCTTTCTTCAAGAGGTGGAGACTAATTCCTCTTCCCTTGAATGTGGGCTGGACCTAGTGATAGGCTTCTAATGAATGGACCTAGTGGATGTGACTAGGTTATAAAAGACATCAAGAACTTCTTTTTTTGTTGTTTTTCTTTTT
>NW_027689910.1:0-361 GCF_054177405.1 Leptonychotes weddellii | reverse complement strand
TTTGCTGCCTATGAGAAACCCACTTGAGATA
The DNA here is from genome assembly GCF_054177405.1 of Leptonychotes weddellii. NCBI lineage: Eukaryota > Metazoa > Chordata > Mammalia > Carnivora > Phocidae > Leptonychotes > Leptonychotes weddellii. Next base: position 330 of record NW_027689910.1, on the reverse strand, counting down.
CTGACATATTTAAAAGGGTTAGAAGTTAAAAGTAGGCTCCAAGTAAAAAAACAAAAAACAAAAAAAGCAACCTTTAGGCAAAAGCAGAAATCTATGGGAGGTCTAACAGCCCCAGGAAAGATAGTCATGCGCCTGGCCTCAGGGAACAGTAAATACAGGCACTCAGAAGTCCCTGGGGACTATTTCTACCTTCCTTTCCTCTGCTGCTCTCTACCTGTAGCTGTTATTAGATCTGTCTTTCTCCAATAGGCAAGGAACACAGATGTTGGCAGCTGTCACTTCCCACAAAATTTATTGCAGGCTTCTTACGTGCCAAGCACACTTCTAAAC
>NW_027689909.1:0-361 GCF_054177405.1 Leptonychotes weddellii | reverse complement strand
CTTCAGCTGCAACAAAACTTCAAATGCACTTCTCCAGGTTCAGTAGCTCCTCTTTCTAGTGGATGGCAAGGTGTAAACTCAGCTTTCAGTTACAGTCCCTTTTAGTTCCTGCTTCAGAGGTGTTGACCAGAAGTGTGGTTGCAGATTCAAGTGTGCTTAAATTTCCAGGAGTTCCTTCAGTTTTTGTTAATGCACTTCCTCCTCTGAAGATTTCTAGAATTTGTTTTCAAATTCCTTATTTTCTTCTTAGATCTACCTTCCTGTATGTTTCTACTTGAATTTAGAAGTCTATATTCCTTTTTTAAGATTTTATTTTTGTCAGAGAGCACACAAGAGCGCATAAGCAGGGGGAGGGGCAAAG
>NW_027689908.1:0-361 GCF_054177405.1 Leptonychotes weddellii | reverse complement strand
GTATATTTTCCCCCAGTTTGACTGAGATACAAATGATGTAAAGCATCATGTAAGTTTAAGGTACACAGCATAATGATCTAACTTAACATACTACTACAATAAGTTTACTTAACATCCATCATCTCATACAGATACCAAAAAAAAAAAAAAAAGAAAGAAAGAAAAAAAACACATTTTTCCTTGTGATGAAACTCTTGAGATTGACTCTCCTGACAACTTTCATATAGATCATACAGCAGTGTTAACTACAACCATTCAAAGAAGTCTTATTTGCAGTAGTCCCATGGAAACAACCCAAATGTTCACCAACTGGTGAATGGATAAACAGATTGTGTTATAATCCAACACTGGAATACCACTC
>NW_027689907.1:0-361 GCF_054177405.1 Leptonychotes weddellii | reverse complement strand
AGCTATGACATTTTCATGATACGGTTCTTCTGGTACATTTATTTCTGGTTTTTCTGTCAGGTATAATTTGTCTTTCTTTCTAGTACTTGAGAGGGTAACTTAGGAGGACATGGCGTGTCCAGCCCATGAGAAGGGCAGGCAGGGCTGTGTCCTGAAGCAGGTGGGAGAGAATGCCCCTGCTTTTTTTTGCCATGTTGTGGACACGTTGTTTCCTTTTTTAGGAAGATGAGACTAAGCCAGAAGACTGTATACCAGATGTACCAGGCAACGAACATGCCAGGGAATTTCTGGCTCACGCACCAACGAAAGGACTCTGGATGCCACTGGGGAAAGAAGTCAAAGTTATGCAGTGTGAGCACGG
>NW_027689906.1:0-6944 GCF_054177405.1 Leptonychotes weddellii | reverse complement strand
TTAGCCTGGTGATGGATATTAAAGAGGGCATATATTGAGTGGAGCACTGGGTGTTATATGCAAACAATGAATCATGGAACACTACATCAAAAACTAATGATGTAATGTATGGTGATTAACATAACATAATAAAATAAAATTTAAAAAATAAATAAATTGTCTGAATAGACAATAAAATCCTATAAAGTATAAAAGCAAACAAACTGAGCTATGTCAACAACATGGATGACACAAATTGTTGAACCAAAAAAGCCAAATACAAAATAATGCTTATATTCTATTTCTATAAGGTTAAAAAGCAGGAAAAGGACACCATGTTGTTCAGATGGCAATGGTATTTTATCTGAAGGCAAGAGAAGTTTGGATGAGGAGAAGTTAGTGGGGAGGAATGGAAGTGTGATCAGAGAACAAAGCTGGTTTTTGGGGGGCTGGGATAAAGCTCTTTCTTCAGTGACTGGTGGTTACACTGGTATTTGCTTTATAATTATGCACCAAACCTTACACATCTACTGTGTTCACAATTCTGTATAGAATGTTATACTCACAATGAAAAAAATCTCACATATAACTATTATCTTAAAAAATTATATCAGAAAATGTATACCTATGTGTTCTCCTACATGTAGCTTGAAAACATTTCTATTTCTAGCTATACCCCATCCTCATCTCCTACTTTCTATTTTTGTTAGTATGACCTCATTTCTAACTTTAAAAATTTTTTATCACCTTTCAATAACTATTCATGACCTCTTCAATTGTTTTTACCCTATAAGCACAATAATCCTTTAGATTTCATTCTGTTGCACATTTTTTCAATATTTACCATTAATTATTTTTTATAAAAATAGTCCCATTCTAAATTTGAGTTTGCCTTTCTTTTTCTATCTTCTTAAACTCTCTCGTGGCTTAAAATGAGTGCATTCTTAGTGGTATACATTTTTTTAGCTGATTAATATCTGAAAATGTACTTTGCATTCTCATTTTAATGAAAACACAGTTAAGTATAAAATTATCAGGACAAATATTTTTTCCTTAAAATTCTGAAAGTCTTGATTCATTTATTTCTTCTTTCAGGCTGTGTTTCAAGGAAGACTCCAAGTGTGAGGACATTTGGAAGACCTTGGTCCTTCTCTTACATCTCCAGAATGCATGAACCAAATCATTTTTCCCTCTTCAATAGTCGTCCCTTTATCCTCTTCATCTGGATTCTGGAAAAGCTTTTCAAACTTGTCCTCCCCATTATGATTCCTTGCATCATGGAAAGAATTTTTCCCTTTTAATCCTCCTAATGCAAATTTTAGTCCTTCTCAGGCAGATTTTTAAAAACATCTTTATGTGAGTATAGTGGATACACAATGTTGCATGAGTTTCAGGTTGTGCAGCAGTGACGTGACAAGTTTATACATTATGCTGTGCTCACCACAAGTGTAACCACCATCTGTCACCATACAACATCATTACAGTACCATTGATGGTATTCCGTATGCTGTGCCTTTTATCCCCATGACTTATTCATTCCATAGCGGGAAGCCCTACCTCCCTCTCCCCTTCACCCATTTTGCCCACCCCCCTCTCAGCCCCCTTCCCTCTGGCAACCATCAGTTTGTTCACTGTATTTTAGGTGTGATTCTGCTTTTTGTTCACTTATTTATTTGCTTTGTTTTTTCAGATTCTGTATATAAGTGAAATCAAATGGCATTTGTCATTCTCTGTCTGACTTATTTTCAGATTTTAAATCAGCTATTACATGTTGGTTAGTTCCCTTTCTTGTTTCCCTACCTCATTCAATCATATTGTACTTCTGTGCTCTGTCTCCTAGCTGCCCCCACTTTTCTTAAGATTTCATTTATTTATTTATTTGTTTTTAAAGATTTTATTTATTTGACAGAGAGAGACACAGCGAGAGAGGGAACACAAGCAGGGGGAGTGGGAGAGGGAGAAGCAGGCTTCCCGCTGAGCAGGGAGCCCGATGCGGGGCTTGATCCCAGGACCCTGGGATCATGACCTGAGCCGAAAGCAGACGTTTAACGACGGAGCCACCCAGGCACCCCAGATTTCATTTATTTATTGAGAGAGGGAGAGAGAACAATCACGCGAGCAGGGGAGGGGCAGAGGGAAAGAGAAAATCTAGAGCAGACTCCACGCTAAGCCCAGAGCCCGTCATGGGGCTCGATCCTACCACCCTGAGATCATGCCCTGAGCCAAAACCAAGAGTCAGTCGCTCAACTGACTGAGCCACGCGGGCACCCCAGCTGGCTCCCCTTTTCACCTCAGGTCTCTTGTTTTATTACTGCATGCTTCTATTTTCTAGAGTTTTACTGAAAGCACAAAGAGCTTATTCTGAATTTGTTCTCTTTCCTATGGAAATTTATTTATCTTAGAAATAAAACGTGTTCATCTTCTTCCTTTCAGGCCTCAGAACGCTTGGTTTGGTCCCAGGCTGAGTTGCTCTGTTGCAGTGCATCCATAATTAATAAGGATGGTTTATGCTCTTTGGATCCCCCTCGCTCACTTTTCTATTTTTCTTAAAGTTTTCTTTGCAGATGTTAGGCAGCAAGGTTACTTTCTATAAATTCCACACGCAGCTGGCTGTTTCAGAGGCTGAGGAAATGGAGAAGAAACTGTTTCCGGTGATCCACTTTGCTCAGGGTCAGCTTCTGGACTTTTCTTTCCTTTGGTTTATCCATAACACCAGGTTCATGGAAAATCTTGCCCAATCTGCTTTACTGGGCTGCTGTTTACCACATCAAATAGAAAACGAAATATGTCCAGAAGAAATTTCACCTCACTAGAAGCTTTCTGCTTGATGTGACTCTTGCATGAACTCTAAAGTCTCCCTCCTATGGTACTCTCAACTGCTGTGGATCCACATCCATGACCAGGCATCCAGTGAACATACCTGACTTTCCCTAATGTCCCCATGGTCTGTAGGGCTCACCCCCCAAAATGGCCACCAGTGGCATATTTCTGAAAGTATCAATCAACCCTGCATCCTCCTTGCCTTGCTTCATTTTTGGAAAAATCTGCATTAAATAGAAAGAAATGTTCCCAGCTTTTTAGCCTTTCCTTTATATAATTTCTGGCGGTGATGTCTGATCCCTGATATTTTTTTTTTAAATTTTATCAAATACATTATTCTGCATTTAGTGAGGTGATCATAGAGTTTTTCTTTCTGTATTCTATTCTTTTTTTTTTTATTCTTATGTTAATCCCCATACATTACATCATTAGTTCTAGATGAAGTGTTCCATGATTCATTGTTCTGATCCCTGATATTTTTATATTTTTTCCGTTACTCTGTCAGTCAAGATAGAAGTGGCATGGTGTACAAATGATCACAGCCATCATTACCTGGAAGTCATAACATAAACATTTTTAAACCACCTAATGAGCTAGAAATTCCAAAGTTCTCCAAGTGGACCAGCCCTGTAGACAGATAAGCAGTGACAGAAAGGTACAGAGAACACTTTGCGTAGCCTCTCTCTTGGTAAGTCTCACACATCATCACATCTATCATTTTGCTGAGCCTTCTCATCCAGTCTATTGTTAGCTCCATTTGCAGGTGAGTCACCTCAAAACTTCAAGCTGCAAAATGGCCCAGTTGCAGCAGGGAGTGATGATGCTTTCCAAAATCTTGTGAAATAAGATGATTTGTGAGCAGAATCACCCAAACAACATTTCTCAGGGTTATTTTGAGCTTTTGCTTTTCCTTTCTCTCTGATAACTTTAACTCAGATGAGTATGTGGAGCTTTATGGAGCTAATAGATTAAAAAAAAAGATAAGTATTAGTATGATCATTAAATAAAAATCCACTTATAAAAATGCATTTGCACCATGTTCCACACTACACTGTAAAAACATCGAGATGGAATTAAACATCTTTCTTAAAGTCGGAAATCTTAAAACATATGAGGTCCTAGGGTCTCCATAAGGCACTGAGCAAGCTGAAATCATTACTTAGCAACTGGAAAGACATGATGTACATGTTTCAAATGTTTCCTGGTGGTTTTCTTTTCCTGTGAAGCGAGGAGGTATCTGAGCCGTCAGTGGAAGAATGGAGCACATGGAGCACAAAGGAAGAAAAACCACTTTCAACCTGGACTTGCCCCTGGGCTGATGAGAGAGCCTACAGCTTTGGGGAGGAGTCCCTCATCACCTGACTTGACACCCACCTTCCTGCAAACCCAGGACTAAGCTGAGGTTGAGAAGGGTCAAAACAATCTCTGCCTGCCATTCCTGCCCTTCCAAGTGACTAAGTTTCCGCTGTGTTGAAGGTCCCTACTTGCCCTCTCTGGCCATCGGGTAAGCAGAATGAATGAGTCTGGGAAGTGCAACATCACCAGTGGAACCAACAAGTAAATGTTGACAGTACTATCTTTTGTCAGCTACCTACAATAATGGTATATAACAAACTTCCCAGTGGCTTAAAATAATAAGCACTTATTTTGTTGAAGAGTGTGTGGGCTGCTGATCGAGGCTGGGTTCCACTGAGCAGTTCTGGCCTCAGCTGGGCTGACTCTCGAGTCTCGGAGTAGCGGGCCACTGGCTGATCTAGGATGGCCTCAAGCTGGGATGTCTGGAGCATTGTGGCTCTGGTCCACATGTCTCATCTTACAGCAGGCCAGCCAGGCACCCGGTCACCACAATTACAGAGGAGCAAGAGAACAAGGAAAAGTATGCAAGTGCTTGTTCAGACCTCCATGTGGGGTGTCACATTTGCTAACATGCCATTGTCCAAGGCAAGACACGTGCTGAGCCCAGAGTCGGGGGGTGGGATAGAACGCCCAATCCAGAGGGCACTGCAGAGTTATAAGGCAAAAGGAGTAGTACAGGGAGAGATGGAGAATGGGGGCCATTGATGCAATCAGTCTATCGCACTCCTTTAATGCCAGTTCTTCTACTGTATGAGCCATGATCCTGAGTAGGCTGATTACTTTATAACACACCTGATCCCTGATTGAGGCCCCAAAATCTAGAACTACCCACTCAAACAAAAATATCTGGTCAACTCACCCCCAAAACAGTTGAAATTGAGTCACTGAATAATTATGATTATAAATAGATGAAATTGAATTACCGGGGCGCCTGGGTGGCTCAGTCGTTAAGCGTCTGCCTTCGGCTCAGGTCATGATCCCAGGGTCCTGGGATCGAGTCCCACATCGGGCTCCCTGCTCAGCGGGAGACCTGCTTCTCCCTCTCCCACTCCCCCTGCTTGTGTTCCTGTTCTCGCTGTCTCTCTGTCATATAAATAAATAAAATCTTTAAAAAAAAAAAAACAAAGAAAGAAATTGAATTACCGATAGGTAAACAAAATTAGCTCATAGCCCAGCAACACATGAGACTGTGGTAAATCCATCTTTGTCCTAATCTGATGCAATGCAAGATTATTCTCTCACAAAACAGCAGTCCTAGACAAGAGTGAGAGTAAAATCACGATTGTGCTTTGAGGCAGACACATACAAGTTACATGGAAGCAACAAAGTGAGGTCCCCTGGAATGATAACATAAAATCAACCCTTCAAAATACAGCACAAAAGTCATCAGTATTCTAAATAATGACATGCAAAAGTAAATTAGAAATCAAAGATGTATTTCCTCACAATAATGATTAGGAATGCATCACTGATTGAAGATCAGCGCATTAAGGATTCTCATTGTTCGATTTGCATTGAATGCTTTTGAAGCAAATTCTGTCCCTTCTTTCCAGATGCTTGATGTTTGACATGGAATACTTAGTTATAGGTCCTTAGTTGTTGTATGGATTCATTTGAGATCAAACTTTATCTCTGAAAAGTTGAATATGACTCAAATATCAGGGGTTAAATAAATTTTTGAGTTATAATTTAGAGTGGATTTCCTACTTTCATCTGCTGAGATAGGAAGCCCAAATTGCTTGGGATGTTTCAGTGTTTCCATTGTAGGAAATGATGGAATAAATCAAATTCTTAATATTGATGTTCTTGTAATAAAATCAGTAATAACTTTTCTTGATCATTGACACAACTCTTAATTTAATCACCTGATTTGGATGTTTGATTAGATGATGTTCTGGCTGGTCGAGCCACGATGCATAGAGACAATTAAATGACAGTTGATTAGATTTTGCATATCGCCTGATATTTCCTGACTCTGATCAAAACAGTGAAGTCATGATAATGATGTTCCTTCCAACCAAAAGGACTTCGAGAAAAACAATTCTGTTGAGGTCTCAGAATTCTACCCCATTTCTGGCCCAGTTCTGTTCTGGCTGGTGATCTGTGAAGTTTCTCTTCTCCTTCTCAATCCACTTTGTTTTTTTCTCCAAGCCAGGAGAGAAGTCTTTTTCTAAGAAACTGCTGCATGACCAATTTTAACCTTCATGTTACCTTTTTTTTTTTTTTGAGACTTAAATATGGAAGCGGTTCACATAATACACTGTGATGAGAGCCCTAACGGCAGTAGGCATCCTTCTATTCAATTTCCCTTTTTATCAGCACATGAATTGTTCTAGACAGCTGGTTAGGTTGAGGTGCTTTCAGGGGCCATCGGATATAGCAAAGTCTCCTCACCCAGAGAGAATCCTATGCAATGCTAGGAACATAGAGTCCTTTCAGGAATCCTCAAAGGAAAAATGGAAAAAATTGACCAAGTATCTTTCTTTTGTACAGCTGAGGTATCCCCTGCCTTCCCTCAATTACCAGTCCTCGCTGTCATATAGAATGAGCAAAATTACGCAAAATAGCTCTTTATAACAGAAGGTCTGTTTCTTCCAAAATCTAATATTAGTGCAGTTTGAATAGGCATTCAAATAAAAGATAAGGAAGCAACACCATTAGGATTCCGTGGAAAAGTATCAGGAAGTAAAAAGGCAGATTTATGTCTTCCCACTTTTGGACAAAAAAGACTTAACTAAGAACTAAAACATTCTACAATAATGAAAAGAGCAAATCTTATTTTCTGTCCT
>NW_027689905.1:0-361 GCF_054177405.1 Leptonychotes weddellii | reverse complement strand
GGGTGGCGCGGGGCTCGAGGGTGCGGGCTCCTCCCGCGGGGACCCTTCCCCACTGTGTCTCCACCGCGTCCCCACCAGGTCCCCGCCGCCCTCGGCCTTGCTGGACTGGTCAGCCGGCGTGGGGTCCCCCTAGACCGCAGGGTCCGGGGCAAGCGTCCTCGGGGGTGGGAGGCGGGGTGTGTCCAGAGCCGGTTAGGGGGGTGAGGGGTGGTATGCGGCCGGCTCTGCGCGCGGGGGGCGCCAGGACCCTAGAGGATGCTGCGCGTCCTGAATTAATGGCCTCGGACGCTCTCCCAGAGCCCGCTAGAGTCTCTGGGCGCTGCTGTAGGGACGGGAAAGCCACAGGTGGGGGGTGGGGTAC
>NW_027689904.1:0-361 GCF_054177405.1 Leptonychotes weddellii | reverse complement strand
ACCACTGGTGGGAAGGGAAGCTCCGCACACACAGGCAAGCAAAGACTAGCACACACTGCTGAACGACAGTAGAGAGAATTCATAGAGGAAAAGTGGCCATGGACCTGATCCCAAGCTTTTCCATGGAAACCTGGCTTCTCCTGGCTATCAGCCTGGTGTTCCTCTACCTGTGAGTAACCGTCCAGGCTCATTGCCTCTGCAACCCTGGACTTGGGTTGCTAATCAGCATCCACCCCCTTTTCCTTGTCTGTTTTGAGGATCAAAAAAGTTAACAAAGGGGAAGCTGCTTAAGTGTTGGGTGCTTCAAATATGCTAGGAACACATAAAGGGTTATTATTGACCTCACCAGATCTGCTGATCT
>NW_027689903.1:0-361 GCF_054177405.1 Leptonychotes weddellii | reverse complement strand
GGCCGCCACACCGGACACCTTGCACCTGGCCTGGGGGCAGGAGCAAGAAGGTCAGCAAAGGCTTCTGGGAGAAGACGCCACCTACGTGGAAGCTGCAGGATAATCAGGAAGGAGGCGCGTGAAGGGCGATTGGTGGGAACGATTCGCAGGGGAAGGTCCTCCGGGGACGAAGGCCTGGCTGGGGGCCTGGAAGAAGTTCCGTGGGGCCGCAGCGTAACTAAATGGAATTCATCTTCTTGCCTACGCCGGCCTCGGACGTGCGGCGTCCTCCGCGGCGAGAGGCACAGGTGTGCTGGCCGTCCGCAGATGGTGGGGGGTAAGACCCTGAGAGTCACCGAAATGGTCCAGACTGAGCTCTGGA
>NW_027689902.1:0-361 GCF_054177405.1 Leptonychotes weddellii | reverse complement strand
TGGCCTATGTAGTGAGCTGTCCTCTCCACCCTGCCCCCACCCTGGCTGCCCCCACATCAGGGTGGCCTCTCTCCCGGGTAGACAAGTTTGGCCATGGCCTGGTTCTTTCCGCTGGCCAAGGGTGGTGGGGAGAGAAGCGCAAGGGCTGCAGCAGGCTGGCCGCAGCTCCTCTTGGTCTCTGTCCAGCTTTGCAAAGAATAGGGCTGAAGTTCACATAACAAGTGTTCAGTGGCATTGTTGCCATTCTGGGTGCTAACGATGCAGCCAGAAGGAGCATCATCCTTGCCCTGGAGGTGTGGGCAGAGGGGTTTGCTGCTCTGCACCCTGCCCCTCTGATTAGGCAGGAGCTCGGAGCCAGTTC
>NW_027689901.1:0-361 GCF_054177405.1 Leptonychotes weddellii | reverse complement strand
AGAGAGAATGAGAGAGAGAGAGAGCACATGAGAGGGGGGAGGGTCAGAGGGAGAAGCAGGCTCCCTGCCGAGCAGGGAGCCCGATGCGGGACTCGATCCAGGGACTCCAGGATCATGACCTGAGCCGAAGGCAGTCGCTTAACCAACTGAGCCACCCAGGCACCCTAACGTGAAAGAATTTTAAGGTGAAAGAATTCAGTTTCTCACCACTAAATCTGTAGTTACCTGTAGTTTTTTATAGATGTACTTTATCAAGTTGAAAAAGCCCCCCTCCAATCCTTGTTTATTGAGTGTTTTTATCCTGAATAAGTGCTAGATTTTGTCAAATGTTTTTTCTCTGATAATTGATACAATCATGATT
>NW_027689900.1:0-361 GCF_054177405.1 Leptonychotes weddellii | reverse complement strand
TTCCCAGAACAGGTGGTGGAACGCCAACTCTCTCATGGTCCAAGGCCATGGCCCCCACCTGCTGCCCATGGGGGAGTGACAGCCAACAGCAAGACCCAAGGTTCCCTCCAACCTGTGGCTACACAGGTGGCACTGAATGGCTAGCTGATAACAGGGGAGGCGGAAGGAAAGTTCTCATCAGAACAAGCCAACCTCTTCCAGGAGAGAACATGGGCTCTGGAACTGGTCAGACGTGGGTTCAACTCCTAGCTGTGCCACCTCCGGGCTCTTCATCCTTGGGCACATGGCCTAACCTCTCTGGACCTCAGGTTTCTCATCTCTAAGTCAGGAGCTATATTAGTATCCACCTCAAAAAAAAAAA
>NW_027689899.1:0-361 GCF_054177405.1 Leptonychotes weddellii | reverse complement strand
GAGGTCGGCTCGCCTGGTCACGACTACGGGTCTTCAGGCACCTGTCCCATCAGGCAGATCCGAGAACGGCCGGCGTCGAGGAAACGCCAAGTCCAGGGGTGTTTTGGGGGTGAGAGTCCATCCCATTCATCTCTGATGGGGGCAACCAGGAATGAGGTGCACTGGGGGGTCGAGGGGGCTGCGCCCCAGCAAGTGTGAGGAGCAGGGGCAGAGGGCCCGGGTCAGATGTGGTCTCTGCTCAAACACGGGAGGGGGAGGACCAAGGAGCGAGCAGGGTGCCATCACAGAGACCTGTGCTGCCTGATGCCGCAGGGGCCACGAAGAGAAACGGTCCGTATGGAACTCACGGGAGAGGCAGGAC
>NW_027689898.1:0-361 GCF_054177405.1 Leptonychotes weddellii | reverse complement strand
ACAAGCAGTGGGGAGGGGCAGAGGAGGAGGAAGAGAGAATCTTAAGCAGGCTTCATGCCCAATGTGGAGCCCAACATGGGGCTCGATCTCACAACCCTGAGATCATGATCTGAGCCAAAATCAAGAGTTGGACACTTAACTAACTGAGGCACTCGCACCCTTTAATTTCAGTTATTGTATTTTCAACTCTAGAATCTCTGTTTGGTTCTTTGAAAATGATTTCTATCTTAATCATTTCACAATATATGGAAGTCAGGCCATTCTTTTTTTAAAATTTTTTATTGTTATGTTAATCACCATACATTACATCATTAGTTTTAGATGTAGTGTTCCATGATTCATTGTTTGTGCATAACACCCA
>NW_027689897.1:0-361 GCF_054177405.1 Leptonychotes weddellii | reverse complement strand
TGATGTAATGTATGGGGATTAACATAAGAATAAAAAAAATAATAAAATAAAAATAAAAATAAAAAAACAAACAAACAAAAAAAACAAATGTCAGCCATAATAGGGAATTCCCTATATGCTTTTTTTGCCTATCTCACCCAAGGGCTGAGTCGTCCTTGTTGCTTGGGTTATATTGTTCTAGAATGTTCTTTATCCTCACTCCTAGTGCACAGTTTATTCCATTGCCCTGTCTCCTGTATGCACAAGGCCCACCACATACTATCCTCAGAGATATTTATGTCTTCTATTTTCTCTCTTTGGAATTGTTAGCAGTTTGTATAATTACTCAAGTGTTACGCAACTTGAAATAAAGTCTCAGTTA
>NW_027689896.1:0-361 GCF_054177405.1 Leptonychotes weddellii | reverse complement strand
AACTCTTCTGCCTCTCAGTTTCTTCATTTGTAAAATGCGGATAATAAGAGCACCTGCTTGATAAAACTGTGGTAGCGATTAGACATCTTAAGAAATGCAGAGCACTGGGGCGCCTGGGTGGCTCAGATGGTTAAGCGTCTGCCTTCAGCTCAGGTCATGATCCCAGCGTCCTGGGATCGAGCCCCGCATCGGGCTCCCTCCTCAGCGGGGAGCCTGCTTCTCCCTCTCCCTCTGCCTCTCTCCCTGCTCATGCTCTCTCTCTCTCTCTGTATCTCTGTGTCTCAAATGAATAAATAAAATCTTTAAAAAAAAAAAAGAAAGAAATGCAGAGCACTGAGAATAATACTTGCAACAAGCAGGT
>NW_027689895.1:0-6944 GCF_054177405.1 Leptonychotes weddellii | reverse complement strand
ATGGAGCACTGGGTGTTATGCACAAACAATGAATCATGGAACATTACATCTAAAACTAATGATGTAATGTATGGGGATAATATAAGAATAAAAAAATTAAAAAAAAAAAAAGGAGGAGGCAATCCAAGCAATATGAAAAAAAAAATACCCCCAGTTCTGGTCAGGATTGGGGAGAACCTGAGCCTGCAGGGTCTGGGCATCCATGGCTGGTATTTAGCGAGGCTTTCATAGCTTCACCCAATACATGTTGTTAGTGCACTCGCTGATTATGAGAAGACAGAAAAACCAACGTCATAAAAATCAAGGCTATGATAACTTTTAAACTCTGTTCAACTTTCTTGCATATGGCCATTTCAAGGACTATTCCTATTCATTAGTATGGACCCATCAATGAGAAAGAAATACTCTTAATCATGGGGCAGCATTTTCTTGAGGAAGAATCGACCTCTTAGAGGCTCTTACTATAACACGTACTCATTCTATTATTACAAAACAAATTCTAAGTTCCAAAAACATAACTTTTCCAAGTTACAAGCATTACAGCATTATTTAAATTGTAATAAATAATGGCTTTTGGCCAGATTTTTTTTTTTTTTTTTTTGTTGCCAATTGTCTCACTTGTAGTCTAAATTCTATTTAGGAATTGCTTTGGGGGCTTTTTCCTGAATCTGTGGGGCAAAGCCTACAAGTCAAGGAAGAAAATGAATTTTTATCAGTAACTGACTGTGTAAAAGGCAATAAATGCTTTCCTTTCCCAAGGCAATAGATGAGTCATACTCTGTTCCTTGCCCACCTCTGGGGCCACGTAGGCTAGTGTTTGAGGTTTTGTTTTGTCTGTTTGCGTGTGTGTGTATATATGCATGCATTTGTATTATTTTCTTTTTTTAATTTTTTTTAAAGATTTTATTTATTTTTATTTGACACACAGAGAGAGATAGTGAGAGAGAGAGCACAAGCAGGGGGAGCGACAGGCAGAGGCAGAGGGAGAAGCAGGCTGCCTGCTGAGCAAGGAGCCCGATGCGGGGCTCAATCCCAGGACCCTGGGATCATGACCTGAGCCGAAGGCAGACGCTTAACCGACTGAGCCACCCAGGCGCCCCTATTTTCTTTAGAGATCTAAGGATATCGCAACGCTGTGGCTCATAATTTAAGTTAAATTATATGCTTACGCAGTACTTTATAACTTTTCAAACTGAGTTCATGGAATAAGCAATTTGATTGTCTGGTCAGCATGTGCAAGTACTCAGAAATGATCTGATTATACCTACTTTGTCAGGGAGCTGACTGAGGCTCAGACATGTTGAACGGCTTGCCACATCCACCCATGACTCTGAGCCAACCCTTTCTTCTCTTCAAGCCTCCTGCATTCCCTTCACAGGCTGACTACCTGAAGGAACGCTTGCTTCAAGGTGCTGGAATTCTCTTTATCTTCTTGATCTTTAGGGACCCAAATTCCCCAGGCTCTCGCTAGCAGAGGAGGAAGGAAACAAGAAGGTGCACAGATGTCCACCTTCTCTTCCAGAATCCAGGAGACATGACGTGCAATCCCATTTCATTTTTTTTAATTATCCTATTCTCTGCTGGATATAATTAGGAATAGTATAAAGATGGAGGGGAATTGATATTTAATGGGTTCCTACAAAGTTTCAGGAAGAATGTTAGATTTATACTTTATTTGCATTTTCTCAATCAATTTAATCCTCAAGACAACTTATAAATAAGATATTATTTATATCTTAAGTAGGAAATCCCAATTTCCTTTTGAGGAAATAATACTCAGAGATGTTGAGCCTCTGATCCAAGTTTGCACATCAGCAAATGGCATACAGGATTTGATTCTCGCCTCGTTTACCCTAAGCTCGTTCGTCCATGGACACGAGATGGGGCTGGCCCCCCTGACGCTGATCTCCTCCCCTCCCCTATTTCTAACCCACTGAAAACCCTGTTCTGTATGGCAAGGTAAAGACAACTAAGAAACTGAGAACATTCCCTTTTGTGGAGGAGTTTGAAAAGATAAGCTTTCGGGGCGCCTGGGTGGCTCAGTCGTTGAGCGTCTGCCTTCGGCTCAGGTCATGGTCCCGGGGTCCTGGGATCGAGCCCCGCATCGGGCTCTCTGCTCCTCGGGAGGCCTGCTTCTCCCTCTCCCACTCCCCCCTGCTTGTGTTCCCTCTCTCGCTGTGTCTCTCTCTGTCAAATAAATAAAATCTTAAAAAAAAAAAATAAAAAAGAAAAGATAAGCTTTCTAACTTATTTAAATCTCTGGGCTCTTTGGAAATGAGTTATCAAAAGTATTGCCCTTGATGAGTTATTTGGATTTTTTTCTGAGATTCTAAGTAGGGATAAGGAAAATGTTAACATTTCCCTTCTTGCAATTTTAGAGTTTTCTACCTCTTTATGTCCCTCTGACATAACCACAGATCAGATCTGTGGGCTGACTCTGATAGAGAGCCTTTGAAAATACTGGATGAAACAAGAGACTAAAGGAGGGTAAGAAAAAAAGAGAAAAAAAAGGACAGCCGACAACACAAAAGAGGAAGAGAAAACAAGGGGTGGACAGACAACTGGCAAACATTTGAGGCAAATAAGGTTCAAAGTTATTAAATAAATATTCTCCCCTCTTCAGCAAAAAACTCGAAACAATAACAAAAAGACCACAAGAATTCCCTTTAACAATAAATAACATGAGCTTGGCCATCTAGATCTCACGTTTGGTCTGTTTTGTCAATCTCCTTATAAGTTAAAAAAAAAAAAACCCAGAATATTCATTAGGGAAGTACTAGGATTCCTTTCTAAAAACATTGATTTATTTAACTTGTTATTGTGGAAAATTGCAATGACTTACAAATAGATGGAGAGTCCCTGGTATCATGGACCCGCTGGGGTTGAGCGGGCTTCTTTAGAGATCTAAGGGTATCGCAATTCTGTGGCTCATAATTTAAGTTAAATTATATGCTTACACAGTGCTTTATAACTTTTCAAACTTAGTTCATGGAACAAGCAATTTGATTGTCTATCTATCTATCACACGCCTCTTGGATCCATCACACACATGCCAACGACATCAACCCAAGGCCAACTTTGCCTCATTGAAAGCCCCTCCTTTCACTCCCCCCATGTCCTGGATTCCTTTGAAGCAAATCCCAGACATGATAGCAACCGTAATCAATGCTTACCCCTAAAGATACTTTTCTTTCTTCTTCTTCTTTTTTTTTTTTTTTTTTACAAAATATAACCTCAACAGCATTATCACACCTAAAACTTTAGTAATAATTCCTAATATCATGAAATATCCACTTGGTGATCAAATTTTCCCAATAGTCTCAAAAGTTTTTACACACTTCATTTTTATATGCAAAGGCTGAGCTCACTTTCAATCACTGGTGCTGATATAAGCCACATTCCTTTTGTTTCTATGTCTTTTGAGAATATTTCCCCTAAGATACCTGAGCAACCTTTCCAAGTTCTTTACCACTTAATAACCTTTACCCTGTGATTCATGGCAAAACTCACAGGAAATAGTTTGGTCAATATATACCAGACCGACCACATCCCCACAGATAAGCTTTGCAAAGAAAGGTTTGTTATTGCCAGAAGACCATACCAGCCCAACCTCACATACTGTTTATGAATCAACGTGTGCAATTGCAATCGTGCATAAGCCCGGCTTCCTCCCGGTTCACAGCTGTATGCTTGCCAATTGTGTTTTGGAGACATTAACCTCCTCTTGAAAGTAAACACCCTTAACCTATTTACATGCTACTTGACAGTATTTACATGCATTGCTTCACTTACTACACGTGCAAATATCTGTATCATTTCAGACTATGGCACTTTTGTATCAACAGTATATGGCCATTCTGAATGGAACAAGAGTGATGCAAAACTATTATGCCTGAAGTTGAATCACAGGATATGATTCAAAAGGAACAAGGAAATAACAGGAACTGTTCAGATGAACTCTTATAAAAACACCCCACAATGGCTTTCTCTTTTTTCCTTTTTTACATGAGTAATCCTAAAATTCTAAAATCCCCAAATCTTCTGATTTAACCAAAGAGACCTGTTATAATAATAATGACAATAATTATAATAGTCCATTAAAATTCAAAATCGCTGCTGAACTGGAAGTAAGCGTGTGGTGAGTTGCTTCATAGACCATGGCCTTTGGGGATTTGTAAACCGTTGGCTAAATACTCCTGAAATTCAGATAAACAAGACGACTGGCAAATATAAATTTAGGAAATTTACTGAAGCCCGTCATGAGAAAGGTAGAGAAGAATTCAAGGGAGCAGAAAATACCATTATCCTTAAATCCACATGGGGTCTGCCCACAAAATATCCGTGTGTCACTCCTCAGACTCACTCAGCTCTACAAGCCAGGAGAACAATCTGCTTGTCTGAGAGATGGGCTGTGTTCACAAGAGTAAAAACTTCCCCACCCCCTGCTGCCCCCCGCCTCCTTCCTCCCCCTCACGAGCTCCCAAGGAGAAGCTCTTTGGTGGGCTCGGTCCCATGTAAAGACAGGAAGCACTTTATAGGCATTTGGGCAACAAGGCAATAATTTCCAGCTGTTACAGAAATGAAATATTAATACGAAACCCATTAAAGAAGATGGAGCTGATTCTAGAGCTCATGAAGAGTGGGATTCTAAAGTTCCCTCCTCTGGAGATGCTTAAAAATCAATGACTTGGTTACTTATTCAAAGTTTCAAGGAGAATGGGATGTAACTCTGCACTTCCATGGACTCAGATTCCTCCAAATGGAAACCTGCACATGTAAATGGATGAAGATATTTTAGAATCTATAGAATACATAAATTGGTCAGATATCTCCAGACATAAATTTGATTCAAATTAGTTGTTTTTACATATTATTTTTCTTGAAGGAATCTTTCAAAGGATCCTTTTTCCCTGAGAAATCACAGAAAGATAATTGTGGCAAATAATATTTGAACAGAGAACCAAGAATTATATCACATTGAATGTCAGAATTTTTTTCTTGAATTACCTTAGGTAGAAGATAGATTTGGTTGTGTATTTTTAGTGCAGTTTTACATTTATAGACCATAAAATTCACTTTCTGTGCCCGATTGTGTACTTTTTGACAAATGCATAGAGTCGTGTGATCATCACCATAACCAAGGTGTAAAAAAGCTGCCCATCCCTGGAAAAGCTCCCGGTGGTGACATGTGTAGTCAAACCCTATGCCAATCTGTCCCTGCCATTTTCTCTTTTCCAAAATGACGTATAAATTGAATCAGCCTGTATGCAGACTTTTGGGTATGACTTGTTTTCTTTCACATAATGTACTTGAGACCCATCTGAGTTGATGGATGTCTCAGTGGTCCACTGTTTCTGCTGCTGGATGGTATTCATTGTACGGACGAACCATAGTTCATTGAACCATTTGCTTACCGAAGGATTTTTTTCCACTCAATTTGTTGAAAAGACTGTTCTTTGCCCATTGACTTGTCTTGTCAGCCTTGTAGAAATTCACTTTACAATAAACGTCACGTGTGTTTCTAGATTCTCAGTTCTGTTACATTGAACCCTATGGCCAGCCTATGACAGCATCATACTGTCTGTATTACTATAGTCTTGTAGTAAGTTTTGAAACTGGGGAGTGCGAATCCTCCAAGTGTTTTCTTTCTCAAGATTTGGTTATTCTGGATGCTCTGCATTCTCATGTAAAATTTAGGATCCATTTTTAAATTTATGTCTAAAGTCCAGCTGGGATTTTGATAGAGCTTGATAGAGCTTATACTGAATCAGTAGATCAATTTGGTGATATTTGTCATCTTAACAATATTAAGTCTACTTACCCATAACCATGGTATGTTCTTCTATTGAATAGATTTTCCTTAATTTCTTTCAAAGATATTTTATAGTTCTCAGTGTACAAGTCTTTTAATTACCGTACTAAATTTATTCCAAATATTTCACCATTTTGAGTACTATTGTAAATACAAGTCTTTTTAATTAGGTTTTTAAATTGTTCATTGCTAGCATTTAGAAGTACAATTAATTTTTGTGTATTGATTTTATGTCCTTCACCTTTCTGAAATTCTTTTTAGTTATAATAGGGTTTTTTTTTTTTTCAGATTCCTTAGGATTTTTCTATATACAAGGTCATGAAATTTACAAATAGAGACAGTTTTACCTCTTCCTCACCAATCTTTATGCCTTGATTTCTTTTCCCTGGCTAGTTGCTCTGTGTAGAAACTCAGTGTTGGATGGAGAGGTGCTGGTGTCTTGTTCTTGATCTTAGGATGAAAGCATTCAATCACTCACCACTAAGTAGGATGTTAGCTGTCGGTTTTCTGTGGGTGCCTGATAGGTTTTGAAAAGTCCCTTCTAGTTCTAGTTTGTTGAGTGTTTTTAGCACGAAAGACTGTTGGATTTTGTCAAATTCTTTTTCTGTATCTATCTCCAAGTATAATTATTAATCTGTCTATACATACTTTCTGTTCTATCAATTTTTCAAATGTATTTTGAATTCTTGTTTTTAGTGAATACACACGCAGGGTTATTATGTCTTCTTGGTAAATTAACCTTTCTGTCCTTCAGTAATGCCCTAATTTAGTCCTTTTGCTTTTCATTTTTCTGAAGGTCACTTTGCCTAATGTTAATGCAGTCAGTGTAGCTTTCTTTTGATTAGAGTCTGCATGGTTTATCTCTTTTATTTTCTTCTGTCCTGTCCCCTTTTAACCTCTCTATAGCATTATATTTACAGTGGGCTTCTTGTAGACACCACATAGTTGAGATTAAAAAAAAAATCCAGCTTGTCACTCTTATCTTTTTTTAAAAACTTTTTTATTGTTATGTTAATCACCACACATCACATCATTAGTTTTTGATGTAGTGATCCATGATTCATTGTTTGCATATAACACCCAGTGCTCCATGCAGAACATGCCCTCCTTAAAACCCATCACTGGGCTAACC
>NW_027689894.1:0-361 GCF_054177405.1 Leptonychotes weddellii | reverse complement strand
TTTAAAGATTTTATTTATTCATTTGAGACACAGAGATACAGAGAGAGAGAGAGCATGAGCAGGGAGAGAGGCAGAGGGAGAGGGAGAAGCAGGCTCCCCGTTGAGCAGGGAGCCCGATGCGGGGCTCGATCCCAGGACGCTGGGATCATGACCTGAGCCGAAGGCAGACGCTTAACCATCTGAGCCACCCAGGCGCCCCTCTACTTCTGTTTCTTGGTGTCCTTTGCGTCCAGCTATTGGCAGCCTCAAGCCCATGGCTAAGAGGGTGAGGGACCATTTGCTCTGTGAGGTCACGCTGAGAGGTCCCAGGGAATGACTGGGCTAGGTCGGCCTGAGTCATTTAGGAATCCCTGAGGCCCTG
>NW_027689893.1:0-361 GCF_054177405.1 Leptonychotes weddellii | reverse complement strand
TAAATCCAGGTTTTCTTGTCTGCTCACTTCAGCCCTCTCCAGGTGTTTTTGAAAAAAATTCCCTTCCTCTAAGGACCTTGGCAACTCCTTCAGGTGTTGGGAGGATGGTTTGGAGGAAGGAAAAGGGAGAGGGCAAAGGGAACAGCCAAAGCTTCTCTTCTAGGAGGTAAATGTTCTGGATCCTTAAGCAGAGGGGAGTCAGAGGAAGTCATAAAAGTTGGATGTAAAGTGAGGGATTTTAATTTAATATGAGGCAAACTGGTGTGTGTCGGGGGTGTTCTCGTTATTAGAGATGTTCCATGATAACCCACAGAGCTTGTTTCAAGCACCTAGTGTGATGGTGCACAATCCTTCACTGATA
>NW_027689892.1:0-361 GCF_054177405.1 Leptonychotes weddellii | reverse complement strand
TAAATCCAGGTTTTCTTGTCTGCTCACTTCAGCCCTCTCCAGGTGTTTTTGAAAAAAATTCCCTTCCTCTAAGGACCTTGGCAACTCCTTCAGGTGTTGGGAGGATGGTTTGGAGGAAGGAAAAGGGAGAGGGCAAAGGGAACAGCCAAAGCTTCTCTTCTAGGAGGTTAATGTTCTGGATCCTTAAGCAGAGGGGAGTCAGAGGAAGTCATAAAAGTTGGATGTAAAGTGAGGGATTTTAATTTAATATGAGGCAAACTGGTGTGTGTCGGGGGTGTTCTCGTTATTAGAGATGTTCCATGATAACCCACAGAGCTTGTTTCAAGCACCTAGTGTGATGGTGCACAATCCTTCACTGATA
>NW_027689891.1:0-361 GCF_054177405.1 Leptonychotes weddellii | reverse complement strand
TTTCTTTCTTTCTTTCTTTCTTTCTTTTTTTCAAGATTTTATTTACTTATTTGAGAGAGAGAGAGAGGAGGAGGAGGAGCAGAGAGAGAGGGACAGGAAGACTCCCTGCCTAGTGCAGAGTCCTATGCAGGGCTCAATCCCATGACCCCGAGATCATGGCCGGAGCTGAAATCAAAAGTGGGATGCCTAACCGACTGAGCCACGTGCCCCTCTCCCTGTTTCTTTACACAAAAGGTAGACACTGTTCGGCATCTTGGCATTTTCCTTAATGTTCCTTGGAGCTGTTAAGAAGTAAAATTCAAGTGAGGAAATTTTAAAGATTTGCTGGCTTTGTTCAACAATTCATGAATCAGGCAGCATC
>NW_027689890.1:0-361 GCF_054177405.1 Leptonychotes weddellii | reverse complement strand
GGGTTGTGAGATCCAAGCTCCATGTCAGGCTCTGTGCTCAGTGTGGAGTCTGCATGAGATTCTCTCCTTCTGCCTGTGCCCCTCTCCTCTCTCTCAAATAAATAAATAAATAAATAAATAAATAAATAAATAAATAAAATCTTTTTTTAAAAAGCAGCAGTATGGTATGCTTATCAATATGCCATATGGAGAAAGAGAACTATTACGTAAAGAGCGTCACAAATGAAGAATTACATTGAAGAATGTTAACATTCATTAAAAGAAATACCACACTGGGAGACAATAATATCATAAGAAATCAAAGAAAAGTAAATATGAAATAAATAACAATGTATTACTCTTGATTTTTTGCTTTAATAGT
>NW_027689889.1:0-361 GCF_054177405.1 Leptonychotes weddellii | reverse complement strand
ATAAAAAAAGAATGTATTCATATATATGCTTTATCATGGGTGAATCTTGACCATATTATGCTGAGTAAAAGCTAAACAAAAAAGGTTATATATTGTATGATTCCTTTTATTTATTTATTTGAGAGCATCCGTGGGGTGGGGAGAGGGAGACAGAGAGTCTTAAGCAGGCTCCATGCCCAGTGAGGAGCCCAGCGCGGAGCTTGACCTCACGACCCTGAGGTCATGACCTGAGCCAAAATCAAGAGTCGGATGCTCAACTGACTGAGCCACTCAGGCACCCCGTACGATTCCATTTATACGAAATGTCCAGAATAGGCAAATCTATACAGAGAGAAAGTTACTAGTAGTTTCCAGGGGTCGG
>NW_027689888.1:0-361 GCF_054177405.1 Leptonychotes weddellii | reverse complement strand
GTCTGCTTCTCCCTCTGACCCTCCTCCCTCTCATGCTCTCTGTCTCTCATTCTCTCTCTCGCAAATAAATAAAATCTTAAAACAAAAAAAATTAAAAAACAAACAAAAAACACCTCTTTTTAAAGAATAAATAATACCATATTTGGGGGTTACAAGTTAAATTTAGAGTTTAAAACAAAGGCTGTAGTGAAAAAATAAACTGAGGGATGGTTTGGTAATTTTTTCCTTTGATATGTAATACCGGCCAGAAAAGCCAATGGCTTGCTCAGTGCGTGCACACACACGTGCACATATACACTCATGCACACACACGTGCACACACATGCACACGCCCTCTCAACACTCTAAGACCAGCCCCCCC
>NW_027689887.1:0-361 GCF_054177405.1 Leptonychotes weddellii | reverse complement strand
CCCCTGGGATCTTCCTTCTATCAAAAATATCATTTTATAACTGCATCACAAATATGAACAATATTCAGGAAATATCATATGAGATATGGGGATGTAACAGGGTAGCTTTTTTAAAAGATTTTATTTATTTATTTATTTATTTATTTATTTATGAGAGAGAGGGAGAGAGAGCAGGTGCAGGGGCAGAGGGAGAGGGAGAGGATCTCAAGCAGACTTCACACTGAGTGCAGAGCCTGATGTGGGGCTCAGTGTGGGGCTCAGTGTGGGGCTCGGTCTCATGACCCTGAGATAATGACCTAGGCTGAAATCAAGAGTCGGAACCTTAACCAACTGAGCCACCCAGGTGCCCCTATATGGTAGC
>NW_027689886.1:0-361 GCF_054177405.1 Leptonychotes weddellii | reverse complement strand
GTGGGATCTTAATCCATGCTTGTTAGCCGGACGTGTTCCCTCACAGGATGGAGAGCGCTCTTGATTAGCATAATACTCCACAGCATGTCTTCAGCTTCAGATCACTGTCAGGTTCAGAATAATCATAGCAGCTATTTTTAAAATGCTGTAATTTTAAAAATAGTCTTGCAATAAGACAGCTGATTGTCCTAATGCCTCTACCTTTTAGACATTCATCAATATTGCTATTTAGATTACATACATAGTGCATTTATGATTATGCTATTTAAAATGTCTCATATTTGTTGTTTTGTAGGCATTAGGCACTGGGCTGAAGACTTTAAAGCTCTTGTCTTATATGATTCACACAAACCCTAGGAGG
>NW_027689885.1:0-361 GCF_054177405.1 Leptonychotes weddellii | reverse complement strand
AATGAAACAAGCATTCATGTCCTAGAGGCAGAGAGGACCCCTCCCAAGATCAAGGAAAACAGGTCAACACCCCAGCATGTAATAATAAAACTTGCACATCTTAGAACCAAGGAAACCATCTTAAGGGCAGTTAGGGGGAAGAGATTCCTTACATACAGAGGCAGGAACATCAGAATAACGTCAGACCTATCCACAGAGACCTGGCAAGCCAGAAAGGCCTGGCAAGACATATTCAGGGTACTAAATGAGAAGAACATGCAGCCAAGAATACTTTATCCAGCAAGGCTTTCATTTAGAATGGATGGAGAGATGCAGAGCTTCCACGACCGGCAGAAACTGAAAGAATATGTGACCACTAAGC
>NW_027689884.1:0-6944 GCF_054177405.1 Leptonychotes weddellii | reverse complement strand
CTGCGCGGGGCCCCGGGGGCTGAGGGAGGGAAGACCCCTGCCAACTGCACAGTATGTGGCCTGGCTGCCCAGTGCAGGGAGGACGGGGTCTGACCACGGACTGTTTGGCTTGCCCTTCTGTCGGGAGCAGTGGATCCCAAACCCGTTTCTATCAGGCGGGTGGGAAACTGGCCCAAGAGCCGCAACTCCCCCCGATAGCGTGAAAGAGAGGAGCATTGCTCCTTCCAGGAAAAAAGTGGCATTCAACACATTAATTAAAACAAGACGGGAGGAATCAGGCTTAAACATGAACTACAGCAAAAGGGAAGTGTAGCCTCTCCCTCCCCTTGAGCTGCGCGTCACGCACCCCATGCCCCCGTCGTGCACCCCGTGCCCCGTGTGGGATGAGACGGTGAAGGACTCCACGAACAGATGGGGATGAGGTGAAGGCTGCACCAGGCGTGTTTCCAGCAGCGTGAGCCCCGGGGCAGGGCTGGGCCAGGCAGGGGCGTGCGGGGGGCTGGGGGCCCCCATGGTTGGGGAGGCACAGACGTCCCCTGTGGGGTGTCCCGCAGCGGCCCCACCTCTGTCCAGGTGACGGACGGAGGGGAGGCTCCCATGTTGGGAAGGGCTGTGGGGCCCGCGGCAGGTGCGGGGCTCAGCGGAGGCGTGAGAAATGCAGAGTTCTAAATACTAAAGTTGATGACTCCTTTGCTCTTGAAAAAGCAGAATCTAATTACCTTCTTGTCAGTTCTGGTAGCCGTTGAGGAAGAGGAAAGAGAAGGAGCACCAGATGAAAGAGCAACCGTAGGTGCATTTGCTGAAAGCTCAATTTTCTGGTTCTTCCTGGTGGTCATATTTCTTTTTTCTCCAGAGCATTTTGCTTACTTCATTTATAATAAATAACCCCTAAGTACATCCTGTATTTGCTCACAAGACAGACCCAGAAATCATAAGAAAATACCACAAACAAAAATTTTGTCTCAGGAAAGGAATATATATATATATATATATATTTTTTTTTTTTTTTTTTTTTTTTTTTCCCCAGAAGCTCACCTTGGCGCTCTCATTACCGGTTCTGGGCATCATCTGAACTTCCTGGAGGTGTTTGCCTGGTAGACCCCCTCCGGCCTGCAGCCTCGCTCCACGCGCGTGCGTGCACATGGACGTGTATTACAAAGATGGAGTTATTTTATACCAAGAAAGATCTTCCGGCTCGTAAGATTATGTGAGCACACGAGCTCAGGAAATGCTAACAGCTGCGTTGCTGCTTCAACCTCAAGATCTTCTGTGGACACAGTGTGCGTTGGAAGCCAAGGCTCATCCAGAGCTATTCTGTTTGCCCCCTTGGGGTACACTGAGCCGTAGGATGACCCGGGCATCCAGAACCAGGCGTGTGTGTTCCGGGGGGTTGCTGTTCTAATACCCTCCCGAGATTTCTTTCCCATTTGCCTGGGTGCAGAAATATGAGAAAAAGAAGTAGAAAAAGAAGATACAGACCCCAAGTGATTTCAACTCACTTATCAGTGTGAGCTGATCTGGGAGGGTGAGGCCTGCAGGTGCGTGTTGAGCGGGATTCTGAGGTGTGGGGCCGGCAGCGGACGCATGCTCGGTCCGTGTGTGCCGTTGTGGGGGAGGGGGGAGCGGGCGTGGGGCCACGTTTGTCCTTCCCGATGGGCCATGTTGGGTGAGAAGTAGGAGAGAAAATCATGTCTCTAGAAGGCATGAGGGCTGACAGATTCTCCCTCCCTTGTAGAAAGGACATCTTCCATTTGGCAATGGATGCTCGCCCTTGTCTTTGGATGAGCGACGGCCCTGGGTTGGAGCTGTTGGCTGCTGCGTCGTCCCACGGCGGAGTGTGGTTCTGCGGGAGTCGGCTTCAGCCCTCTCAGCGCCGGGACAGAAAAGGTGAAGTAACAAATTCCAGCCGGCGGGCCCATGCTCGTGTTAGCGATGTGCAAATGGAGATAGCTCGTATTCACGGAAGCATACAGCATGGCGGTCCCCACTCTCAGATGTTTGTCTTCATTTTTGTAATTCTCACAAAACTCCGCGAGGTCTGGGCCTTTGTCATCGTCGTGGGACAGGAACGGGGAGGTTGAGGCGCGTGGGGAGAAATGAAGCCCCTGGACCACAGCTGCTGGGCGGCCGGGAGCCGGGTGGACCCACGTGGCCTCCCACCAGAGCCCGCCCTCCCCAGCCCTTCCTCCGCGAGGGAAGGATCCGGGGGTTCCTGTTCCCTTTCCACCAAGAGGACCCTCACAGCCAGTGAGGAGGCCCCAGCACACGGTCACTGAGACTCAGGAACAGGTGGTGCATTTAGAAATCTTCCGGACATCGAGGGAAAGCAGTGACAGGCAGCCCCTGGGACACACGTGTGTGGGACACATGTCCATGGACACTGCGGGAAACCGTGGGTGTGAGGCGTCGCTCACAACAAGGTGGGCTTGGCCCTTGTCCCGGCGGCTGCATCTGTGCTCCCAGGCGACTTGATGGGCTTCTCTGGGCCAGTGTCTCTGGCTTCGGGCAACAAGCATCAGACGGTGCCAGTCACTGGGAGGGAAGCATCCGTCGTGGGGTCTGGAGCCCAGAGCAGGAGGGTTGCAGAGGCCCCGGGGGGCTCGACAGGTAACGTGTGAGCACCCGCCGTGTCGGCCGCGCGGTCTGCTGGGCCCTCTTCCGTGACCCACCGCCCCCGTCTGCCCCTGCGATGTCTGGGTCACGGCCATGCCGTCCTTGTCTGTCGTGCGGACCCCCACGCCGAGCCTCTTCCTTCCTCGGTGGCTGGAGGGCCCACCTGGCAATTGTCCCATGGTCCCTCTCAGATCTGAGGTCTGCGGTCCCTGCGCCCCCTCCCAGTTCTGACCCTGCTGCCCCCTCAAGCCTGCAAGGACAGGGGCCGCCGCTTCGTGGGGTCCCACTCATGGCAATCCCCTGTCTCTGGCACTCTCAGCCCTAAATGTCAGACAGCATGAGAGAACATAAACTGACAGGTCCCAAGCAGGTGAGCCTGTATCCTCCGATAAAAAGGCTTCCTCTTCTCTCTCTGTGCAAGTCGTTATTCACGTGGATGTCCATAGAATTTCTTCCCAACAGCTATCCCATGACTTTGATTTTCCTACTTCTTCAGCTAAATAATGGATCGCTGAGGTGCTTCTCAAACTTCCACGAAGATAAGAATTTTCCGAGTCATTTGTTCAGTGTGACCATTTCCAGGCCCCACCCAGGCAAAGGATCCGTGGCCGGTGAGTGGACTATCCCCCCTGGGGACACGACCTAGACAACTTGGTGAAGGAGTGGGTGCCCGCGCTCTGCCCCTCCGTGTTCCTTGCTGTGGAAATAAGGCTGCAAACGCAGAACCTGCTGAAGGCAACTCTTGCTGTTACACTGAGGTGAACGTGACCCTCTTCCCAATCCCTGTCCACCTGCACCCTCGGGATGCGGCCCGATCTGGAGGAGGGTCCTTGCAGATGTCTTTAGCGAAGCTGGAGTCCTGCTGGAGAAGGGCGGGCCTTCACTCCAGTAGGACTGGTGTCCCCATAAGAAGAGGTGACACAAACAGACACACGCAAGGGGACACGGCCACATGCTGACGGGGCAGAGGCTACAGAGATGAGTCTGCAAGCCCAGGGGCGCCAAGGTCGGCCAGCACCGCTGGAAGCCGGGAGATGGGCGGGGCCGATTTCAGAGCCTCCGGGAGGGACCGGCTCCGCGGACACCTGGATGCCTGGCGGTGGCCTCCAGAGCCATGAGGGGAAATGCTTCTGAGTGTTTAAGCCACTCAGTGTGTGGAAATTTGCTCTGGCAGCCCCTCGGAACCGGAGACCGAGGTTTGCTGAAATTGTGCATTCAGGAAGAAAGGGGGGAGCACCGACCAGCTGTAAGGCCCCCTGGTCTGGATTCCTAACAAACCAGTTTCCATGAGAGACCTTGTTTGCAGGAGGGAATACCCATTCTTCAGCTGAAATAATATTATTATTATTGTTAAACTTGGAAAAGAGGGACATCATAGCTACCAGGGAAGCACATATTTGAAAAGAGATTCGAGTATGCATTTGAAAACGGGGTGGCAGTAAACCGAGAAAGCCTGCATCAGAAAAGACACGCGTCTGTTGGAACACAGAGGGTGTCTGTATTCACTCAGAGTCTGTGCCTTTTAGACTGTGGGGCATGGCGTCCTAACGGGGCGGAGTCTCCCCTCCTCCCTGGCTCCCCCCCAGCCCGCTTAGACACATGCAA
Source organism: Leptonychotes weddellii (assembly GCF_054177405.1). Lineage (NCBI taxonomy): Eukaryota > Metazoa > Chordata > Mammalia > Carnivora > Phocidae > Leptonychotes > Leptonychotes weddellii. The sequence continues at coordinate 2,726 of NW_027689884.1, read as the reverse complement.
CTTCCCTCATCACTTGGAAATAAAAAACACACCTCTTTGGGGTCACTTTTGAGAGTGGGAGAGCCGGTGGGTGGTAGCAAGCTGGAGGAGGCACGTCTGAGGACGAGGCCAGGGCTGGGCTCGGTGAGGGGCTGTGGGTGCCGGGGGCGGGGGGTGCAGAGTGCATGCCTAGGGTCAGCTCAGCCACCTCACTTGGGGACTCACACTTGGCGTCAAGGGCCCTGTTACTCATGTCACAGCACAGAGACCTTCCTCTTCTCTGTCTTGGTGCCTGGGAGGTTTCCAAACTGTTTATATTCAGTACTAACAACCCTGCTAGGGTTTCGCCTTGGGGGACAATGGCCATTTCGCTGCTATTAGGCTGATAATAACTTTGCGTTCCTAAACCTGAGGCTGTTCTTACGTGCTTCTCCCGAGCTGCTCCAAAGGTCTTTACAAGCGGAAGTGCTTCTCCCCTGGGAACGGGGAATGGACGTACAGGGCAGGTCCGTTTTGCTCACAGTAATTCACCTGTTATGCCCGCAAACTTACAAGCTGTGACGCAACCAGCAGCAAGGATGAAGGGGGCCCTGTGAGCCCTCGAGTTTCCCTCACCCTCCAGAATAGTTCGGGGGCATCTGCCGTGCCCATGGAGGCCTTCTGTAAGCGAACCCCAGTTTTTGGCCACAGCTCTGATGTTTACCCCGGAGTGGTGGGTTTCCGGTCCCTGCCAGCCCGTGGGATTATGCCAACAAGCCTGCCCCAGCCTCCGGGGGTGCCAGGCCACCCACACCCTCACCGCAAGGACTGCCTCCGAAGCCCCAGCTGGTGAGCCGTGTTAACGGGCGCAACCCCAATGCGCCCATTAGATAAAAGTGCCCGTCGGGGACCCAGCAGCCCTGCCAGTGTGAGCTCACCCAGACGGACCCTCGGCCAGTCTTCGTTCCAACCAAGGAAAACCCCTTCAGCTTTCACTTGGGAAAAAAATAAAAGATTCGGGTTGGTTTGTCCTTCTGGCTTATGACAAGAACACATTTCAGTGGGAGCCCCCGGCGGCTTGCCTCCCTCTGACTCTTGTCACATTCGGCCCCGTCGTCAGCCCTGAGCAGGGACGCCGCGTGCACAAATCACACACACTCTTCCCTCGCTCCCCCTCCGATGCTTGCTCGTAAATCCACGCTGCTGCGCGTCTCCTTGGTGCTCCTCTTACCTGGCCACCGGCTTGATTCGGACGGTGGCCACAGAAGCTGCACCCTGAGCGGGTCCTGAGGGCAGAGCTCACGCTCCTGGCACACGTTCCCAGCTCCTGGCTCGCTCAGCATGGCCCGGGGGGTGGCCCGCGGCCGTGGGGCTCTCAGGGGCAGGGCTGAGTTCTGCGGCCCTGACACCGCTGCCCAGGTGTTCGGAAGGCTCTGTCCGGGTGGGGTCTGTCGTGGAGGTGCCCTTGCCTCCTGGGCTCTGCAGGTCACCCCGAGCACAGGCCGGACTCCTTCCGTGAGGACGGCTCTCCCCTGACACCCAGCAAATGCTCCCGTCGGCTTCTTGACCAGGTTTGCTCATCTCTGTGCCGGGGGCTCCGTGTCCACCTTTCAGTGACCTGAATATTCTGTGTTTGTGCTTCTCCCGTGAGGCTTTGTTTTAAAAATTCCTAACGTGGAAGATTTTACTTCCCAGATTTGGCTGCAGCAACGTCTCCCATTAAATACGCTCCTCTGTGCTGCGGCTTTGCCCTGCCCCCCTCCAGGAGTGGGGTCTGCTGCCCCCCCAGGCCCGGGAACTGGGGCGGGTCCGGCAACCTACGTGGAACCAATAGAACATGGAGTCAGCATGTAGGAAGCCGGCATCCAAGAAAACCGTCCTGCACGAGAGGTTGTGGTGTAATGATGAGACTCCACACGGGAGGGAGGGACAGAGACAGAGAGACAGAGACGGAGACGCATCCAGGGACCCTGCTCATCGCCCCAGCTGAGACCCCTCGAAGCAGAGGAAAACACCCAGCCAAGCCCTTCCCATAGTCTTGACTCATAAAACTGTGTGAAAAAGCATGGTTGTTTTAAATCCCTAAGTTTTAAGATGGTTTCTTATGCAACAATAAATAATTAAAATATATATATACCCACAACCACCACAGATATTTGAAGTTTGAAAATAATTACTAGCATTTCCCCTGCCTCATCCATTTATCCAGGGGAATATTTTTCACAGTCTAGATAACAAGTTTTTCAGAAAGGGAGAACTTCAGAGACAAATGTTCAGTCCGCTGGAGGGATGAAGGACGTGATCAAGGACGCTTCGCCGCGGGGCAGGCCATCGCTTCTGGAGCCGGGAAATCTTTAGAGACCATCTGTGGGTTTTGTCAGGTTGGGTCCTGGTCCCTCCCACATCCTCGGAGCCGCCCCAGAGACCGTGGCTCCCACCCGCCCCGCCGCATCCACGCCAACCCGGACTTTCTCAGCACTGCCCTCCACCACTGTGCACCTTGCCTGTGGGGTCCATGAGAAGTTTTATCTTTCAGCGGTTCTTCCGTGAAAAATGCTCCCAAACCACTGAGCTCATCTCGTCGCCCATGATTCATGGCTAAGCCCTGTTGTACTTCACGTGGGAAAACAGACTCAGTAGTTTAAAAACTTGTCCCGCACGACTGCGTGAGTTCGAGCCAGGGCTCCTGGCCACAATGCCACGTCCCTGAGACCCCTGTGACCACTGAGGGGTGTGGACGTAGGTGGTGCGGCCACGTCTCGGGGGAC
>NW_027689883.1:0-361 GCF_054177405.1 Leptonychotes weddellii | reverse complement strand
AGTTTTACTCAGAAAGTCCGCGCTCTGGGTTCTGAGTAAAGTTGACCCCGTTCAACGGCCATGCTTACCTCTTTGAGGATCTCGTGTTCCCTGGGAAAGAGGCTGTGGTGAGAAGGGAAGAGAAGTCGGGCTCCATTGCCAGGAAACGAGAGAAGCCAAGTGCACAGGGAGGCCGCCGTGGACGCCACGGTGGGGAACTCAGCGGCCTGGCGCTGTTAAAGGGGTCAGCAAGCCCGCGACTTCCGGGGGCTCACATGCCACAGGCTGCGCCTGCGCATGCGCACGGGCGCGCAGAGGCGCGCACGCGCATGCGCACACGCACAAGTTTGCACTCGGGCTCCCGGATGTCCCCAAGCTTGTG
>NW_027689882.1:0-361 GCF_054177405.1 Leptonychotes weddellii | reverse complement strand
GGGCCCATTTCTTTCAGCTGCCTGAGAGAAGCCCATAGGCCTTTAGCAGCCCCTAGGACTGCTGTGAATCTGCCTCCTTTGTTGGGGAGAAGAAGGTGAGGCCACTGGGGGGCAGCTGAGGCTGTGGTCCGCGGCACAGCTATTTGGCAGTGGCTTTTTCACACACTCTTCTGTGGCCAATGCCTTAACACCAAGAGCCAGCTCGGATCCACAGTGGTAGTGAGCCTCTAGGCTGGCCGAGAACAGAAGGCTCCGTGGTACCGGGCGCCTTTTTGTTTTTTTGGGTTTTTTTTTTAAAGATTTTATTTATTTATTTCAGAGAGAGCAAGAGAGAGAGGGGGCAGAAGCATGGGGGGGGCGC
>NW_027689881.1:0-361 GCF_054177405.1 Leptonychotes weddellii | reverse complement strand
TGTTCCAGGTTTGCTATCTGTGCTTTTTTTCTAAGACCAGGTAAAAATAAGGGAAAGATGCAGCATTAATTGGCAACGGTGATTGGTTTCTGATGGTGGGACTGTGGGTGGTTCTACTTCTTCTTCGACTCCCTGCCTTTTCTGGGCTCCTCTCCTGTGCCGTTAATATGCATTGCTTATGCAACTAAACTAACGGGAAACTTTTAAATATTGGCTTTGCCTGCTGGCTCCTTCCTCCCTGGGCACGCATCTTGGTGAGAATGGCCCGTGCATGTCCCCATCTTTGTGAAATGCATGTGAAATGTGCAGTGTCTCCCACCGGCACCGCAGACCCACAAAGGTAATCCTAGTAGTGATCAGA
>NW_027689880.1:0-361 GCF_054177405.1 Leptonychotes weddellii | reverse complement strand
GTGAGGTCATCCTGGAGCAGGATGGGCCCGAATCCAGTGGGACCGGTCTCCTTGTAAGAAGAGACTAGACAGAGACAGACACACAGGGAGCAGATGGCCGTGACACAAGGAAGCCGAGCCTGGAGCACAGCTTACAAGCCCAGGGACTCAACGGGACTGCCTCGGGCCCCCGGAAAATGGGGAGAGCAAGAGGGGGTCTGCCCAGTCTCAGAGGGAGCGTGGCCCTGATGCCACCTGGATGTCAGACTCCTGGCTTCCAGAATTGTGAGAGAATAAATTTCTCTTGCTTTAAACCCCCTAGTTGGCTCTATTTTGTTACAGCAGCCCTGGGACATGCATACATGGCTCAGTTTTTAAAATG
>NW_027689879.1:0-361 GCF_054177405.1 Leptonychotes weddellii | reverse complement strand
CTTCAGCTGCAACAAAACTTCAAATGCACTTCTCCAGGTTCAGTAGCTCCTCTTTCTAGTGGATGGCAAGGTGTAAACTCAGCTTTCAGTTACAGTCCCTTTTAGTTCCTGCTTCAGAGGTGTTGACCAGAAGTGTGGTTGCAGATTCAAGTGTGCTTAAATTTCCAGGAGTTCCTTCAGTTTTTGTTAATGCACTTCCACCTCTGAAGATTTCTAGAATTTGTTTTCAAATTCCTTATTTTCTTCTTAGATCTACCTTCCTGTATGTTTCTACTTGAATTTAGAAGTCTATATTCCTTTTTTAAGATTTTATTTTTGTCAGAGAGCACACAAGAGCGCATAAGCAGGGGGAGGGGCAAAG
>NW_027689878.1:0-361 GCF_054177405.1 Leptonychotes weddellii | reverse complement strand
CGTCCATGTTTTATGTATAAGTTGTCATATTTTATGTCTATTTTTCATGATTTTCTTCTAATTATGGTCTTTTCCACCTAAAGAGGTCCCTTTAGCATTCCTGGAAGCCTGGTTTAGAAGTGATAAATTCATTTAACTTCTGTTTGTCTGGAAACTATATCTCCCTTCAATTTTGAATGATAACCTTGCTAGGCAGACATTTTTGGTTGTAGGTTTTTTCCTTTCAGCTCTTTGAATAAATCATATCACTCCCTCTGTCCTGCAAAGTTTCTACTGAAAAATCAGCTGATAGCCTTATGGGGTTTCCTTTGTACTTTTTGCTTCTCTCTTGCTTTTAAAATTCTCTCTTTATCTTTAACCT
>NW_027689877.1:0-361 GCF_054177405.1 Leptonychotes weddellii | reverse complement strand
TTGGGCTTTGGATGTTGAGCTGGGACCGCATGCTGGACTAGAGAAGGTTCTACACCCACAACAGGCACTTGAGACAGAGCTGAGCTCCACTGCCAGCTTGGAGGAAGCTCAAGTTCCTCAGGAAGATCTTCAGGCTGAATTGGGACTCCCTGCTGGACTGGAAAAGGTTCAAAATTTTCAGGGGGTGCTGGATGCTGATCTGGGACCTCCTGCTGGATTGGAGATGGGGCCTGCAGCTGGGCCGGGGTGGGCCCAGCCTCCTCGGGGCGCTCTGCTGGCCAAGCCGGGTCCTCCGACTGGGCTGGGGTGGGCCCAGCCTCCTCGGGACGCTCTGCTGGCCGACCCGGGGCCTCTGGCTGGG
>NW_027689876.1:0-361 GCF_054177405.1 Leptonychotes weddellii | reverse complement strand
ATGCATCAACATTATTCAAAGGGGACAAGTACTGCTAGGTGTGCAAGGTTTTCAAAGGACAGGTATGGTGTTCCATGACAGAGGGTGAGGAGGGAAGACAGGGACCAGTTCTCACTCCCCAAGCTCACACCAGTATGACACGTCCATGGAGGCTGTGCTCATCCCCAGACCCTTCGGAGGGCTGAGTCACAGTCATTGTTACGGGCTCTGCTTCTTCTTGCCCTAGAGACACACGGAGTTGGCAGGTTGTTGGCTGGATTTTTATGCCAGGGTTTGGGTGAGTTTCAAAGCGACTCTGGGAGAGGACATTAGAGACCCGTTGAAGGAAGCAGCCCTTGTGTCCTGCTCCCAGTAAGGCTGT
>NW_027689875.1:0-361 GCF_054177405.1 Leptonychotes weddellii | reverse complement strand
TTTTATTTATTTGAGAGAGAGAGAGACAGAGCATGAGCAGGGGGGGAGAGGGAGAAGCAGATTCCCCACTGATCAGGGAACCCCATGCAGGACTCCATCCCAGGACCCTGGGATCACGACCTAAGCAGAAGGCAGACGCTTGACCAGCTGAGCCACCCAGGCGTCCCCATAGAGTTTTCTTTGGTTTTTAGCCAACTTAGAGAACTAAGTATTTTAGAGCTGTTCATTATGTAGTCTTAACTTCATGGGGTTCAAACGTTTTAAATGTTTTTTTTTCTCTACTCACTGAGTCCAACTGTGCTTTGTAGAACTGTTCTTTCTCATAGTAAAGCAGAATTCTCAAATTCTGTTCCCCATTTTT
>NW_027689874.1:0-361 GCF_054177405.1 Leptonychotes weddellii | reverse complement strand
TATATATGTTTCCTTCTTTACAATTTTGGGATCTAGTTTCTTCTAACAAACAGATCAAAATACACTGAGGACCTAGTGTATTACCTTGTTCTGTCCACCTGTTTTTGTTTTTTTTTTCCTTTTTTTCTTTTTTGGTTTCTGATTTGTTTAGTCTATATTTGCGCTGGCATCGTGGTTATTTTGTATTTTGTTTTTTCATTCATCTATTCTTCTCTGGACAAAATGATAAGATGGAAAAACTCACACCAGAAAAAAGAACAAGAGGCAGTATTAACTGCCAGAGACTTAATAAATATGGATATTAGTAAAATGTCAGAGCTAGAACTCAGAATAATAATTATAAAGATACTAGCTGGGCTTG
>NW_027689873.1:0-6945 GCF_054177405.1 Leptonychotes weddellii | reverse complement strand
TGCCTTCGGCTCAGGTCATGAGCCCAGGGTCCTGGGATCAAGTCCCGCATCGGGCTCCCTGCTCCGCGGGGAGCCTGCTTCTCCCTCTGCCTCTGCCTCTCTCTCTCTCTATCTCTCATGAATAAATAAATAAAATCTTTTAAAAAAAAAACAACAACAAAGATTTTTAAATGAATAAGAAGACAAAACCAAATTAATGCTGTCTACAAGAGGTGAGCTTACAAATAAAGACACAGTTGGGCTGAAAGTAAATGGATGGATACAGACATATCATTCAGCCACTAGGCATAAGAAAGCTGGACTAGCTCTATTGATATCAGATAAAGTAGACTTTAGGACAAAGTGATAAAGATGGACATTTCATAATGACAAAGGATCAATTTATTAGGAAGGCATAACAATCATAAATGTGTATCACTAGTAATCACAGATCTTCAAAATACAAAAAGCAAAAAATTTCTCTGGGATAAATGTCCAGGAATATGATTGCTGTGTCATATGGTAAATGTATGTTTAACTTCTTAAGAAACTGCCAAAATATTTTTTAGAGTTGTAACATTTTACATTCCCACACTAGTACTTTGTAACAGATTCAATTCTTCTATATCCTCATCAGCATTTGGTTTTGTTATTATATTTTATTTTCATAGTTTTAATAGATGTGTAGGAATATCTTATCATGGTTTTAATTTGCATTTCCTAAAAGCTAATGATGATGAACACTTTTTCACGTGCTTATCTGCATTCATATATCCTCACGAAACATCTATTCATATCTTTTGTCTGTTACATAATCAGATTCTTTTTTTTTTTTTACTGTTGAGTTTTGAGAGTTCTTTATATATTCTAGATACAGTCCTTTGTTAGATAAGTTGTTTGCAAATATTTTCTCCTTGTCTGTAACGTCTTTTTTAAAGGTTTTATTTATTTATTTGACAGAGAGATAGAGAGCACAAGTAGGCAGAGTGGCAGGCAGAGGGAGAGGGAGAAGCAGACTCCTCGCTGAGCAGGGAGCCCAACACGGGACTTGATCCCAGGACCATGGGATCATGACCTGAGCCGAAGGCAGATGCCCAACCGACTGAGCCTCCCAGGGGTCCCCTTTTTTCATCTTAATAGGGTCTTTTGCAGAGCAAAATTTTAAATTTTGGTCAAGTTCAATTATCAATTTGTTTTATTTTATGGATTGTGCTTTTGGTGTCATGTCTAAACACATTTAACTAGTCCTAGGTTTCACAGGTTTTATCCTACATTTTTTTTCTAAAAATTTTATGGTTTTATATTTTATGTTGAAATCGCTGATCCATTTTGAGTTAATTTTTGTGTGATGTGTGAAGTTTAGGTTGAGGTTCATTTTTTTGCCTGCAGATGTCCAAATGTTCCAGCACTATATGTTGAAAAGATTATCCTTCCTATATTTAACTGATTTTGCAATTTACTCAAAAATCATTTGGCCATACTTGCATGGGTATATCCTGGGGTTATCTATTCATTTACATGATGTAATTATTGATCTATTAGGGCTTAAGTCTGCCATTTTATTATTTCTTTGTTTCTTCTTTGCTATTGTTGTTGTTCTTCTTCTGTTTTACTTTCCTAACCATTCTGTGGGTTACTTGAATATTTTTTTATAATTCCATTTTGATTTATCTATAATGTGTCTTGAGTGTATCTGTTTGAACAGTTTTTGTTTTGTTTTGTTTTGTTTTGTTTAGAGAAAGAGAGAGCGAGCAGGGGAGGGGCAGAAGGAGAGGGAGAGAGAATCCCAAGCAGGCTCCACTCCCAGTGTGGAGCCCAATGGGGCTTGATTCCATAACCCTTAGATCATGACCTGAACTGAAATCAAGAGTCGGATGCTTAACCAACTGAGCTACCCAGATGCCCCTCTTTGAACAGATTTTTAAATGGCTGCTCTATGCATTATATTATACATATATAAATTATGGTCTACTGGTGTTGACATTTTACCAGTTCAGCTGAAGGGGAAAACCTTACCTGTACTAGATTCCTTTACTATAGTTTCTTAATAACTTATCTTAAATATATCTTCTATATACATTGAGACCCATGTAAGGTAATGTTATAATTTTTGCTTCAGTTGTCAAATATAATTTAGAAAACTCAAGAGGAGAAGGATAGTCCATTATATTTATCCATATTTTACTCTTTCCATTGCTCTTTCTTCATTCTTAATGTTCCAAGTTTCCTTCTTTCATCATCTCTTTCTATTACAAGATACTTCTTTGACCATTCTTTTAGGACAGGTCTGCTAGTGATAAATTCTGTTAGTTCTCCTTCACCCGAGAATGTCTTGATTTCACCTTCCTTTCCTGGTTGAATTCTAGGTTGCCACTTCTTTCCTTTAACATTTGAAAAATGTTATACCTCTCTTCCTGACCTCAATGGTTTCTGATGAGAAATTTGGAGTAATTCAAATTGTTTACCCCTGTAGCTAATGTATTGTTCTTCTCTAGCTGTTTTCAAGATTTTTTTTTTCTTTGTTCGTTTTAAGCTGATTGATTACAATGTGTCTTGGTATGTATTGCTTTGAATTTCTCTTGTTTGCAGTTCATTCAGTTTCTTGAATGTGTAGGTTTATGCCTTTTGCTGAGTTTGGGGAAATTTCAATACTTCTCTAAATACTGTTTTTTGGTCCCACATTCTTATTTTTTCTCCTCTCCTTCTGGGACTCTGATGACATAAGTGTTAGATTTTTTGTTATTGCCCCATAGAGCTCTGAATCTTTGTTAAATTTTTTTTTCAGTCTATTTTCTCTCTGTTTCAGATTGGGCATTTTCTATTTTCAAGTACACTGATTGTTTCTTTTATCATCTCTTTTTTGTCCATCAAGTGAGTTTTACATTTCAGTTATTGCATTATTCATTTCTAAAATTTCCCTTTGGCTCTTTATATCTTCTATTCTTTTGCTAAGACTTTCTTGTGCTTTCATTTTTTTGTGTTTCCAGTGTGTTCACAGTTACTTGTTGAAGCATTTTCATAATGGTTTCTTTAAAAATTTTTGTCAGATAATTCTGACATCTGTCATATTGATTTTGGTGCCTATTGATTGCTTTTTTTTTTTTTTTTTCATTCACGCTGATATTTTTCTGGCTCTTGGTATGATGAGTGATTTTTGACACTGTGGTTGTGGGGAGGGTGAACTTGTTGCCACTGAGTACTTGTGAAAATCCACTAGTCCTTCCTCAACACCACCCCAAGCAAGAAGGAGTAGTACCTCATTATTTCATGGTGGAGGTGGAAATTCAGTCTCCCCACTCAGCCTCTTCCAATGTGACTCCAGTGGGGAGGGTGAGGGATTCTCCCTTACTGACGAGGGAGAGTGGAGGTGTAGATTTACCACTTGACCTTTGTTGATAGAAAGGGGTCCTACATTTTTCCAGTGTTATTTGGCTGGAAGAGTGTGGTTATTTTCTAAATGCTTCTGTCTTGCTAGGTGGCATATTTTCAAGTTCTTTGCAAAGAGAAAGTAGATTTTTCTTGGGATTGGCATTTCTGGGTTACTGTCTTATCAAACACACAACCCAGGATATATAGGTGACAAAAAGAAAACCCAAGGGGGGCGCCTGGGTGGCTCAGTTGGTTAAGCGACTGCCTTCGGCTCAGGTCATGATCCCGGAGTCCTGGGATTGAGTCCCGCATCGGGCTCCCTGCTTGGCAGGGAGTCTGCTTCTCTCTCTGACCTTCCCCTTCTCATGCTTTCTCTCTCTCATTCTCTCTCTCAAATAAATAAATAAAATCTTTAAAAAAAAAAAAAGAAAGAAAACCCAAGGAACTAACTGCTATGTCATTCCTTGGATCTAGAAGTCCCCAGTTGGGCTTTTTCCTCTTCAGCTTTTAGAATTATCTTGTGGTTGTGTTTTATATATAATGTCCAGTATTTTTAACTATACTTAGTGGGAAAAATAAAGAGAAATGCGTCTACTTCATCTTTTCTGGAATGAGGAGTGTGATCATGTGTTTTTATATCTTTTCTCTCTTCTGACTCCATTGAAATAATGGTGAAATCCTTAAAAGGGATTTTTTGTTAATTGGTGAAATGAATCCAACATAGATAACTTTTTTTATCTAACTTGAAAAACACAGTAATGATAGATGAAACATTTTCAAATGTATTAAAGTCTATAGCCTTGTTGAAAATTAAGATAACAATTTCTGTGAATGCAAAACTGTGCAGAAACCCACAATACATGAGGAGAAGGGAGTGTATATGTATCTAAAAGGAACCTTGATACCAAAATCATACAAAAACAGGAAAAGAAAATTATAGACCAGTATCACTTATGAACATAGTTGCAAAGATCCTAAATGAAACATGAACAAATCAAATCCAGTGGTGTGTTAAAAATACATCATGATCAAATATCATTTATCCCAGGAATGTGAGAATGGGCCAATATTATAAACATTTATCAGTAACCCATCACATTGACTAAAGGCAACATAACATATGATCATTTCAGATAAAAGATTTGGTAAAATTTAATATTTACTCATAATTTTAAAAATTTGTAAAAAAAAAAAAACTATAGCAAACATCACATGAAAATGCTGAGCCTTGAGAAGCAATATTATCAAAGTAAGGAATAAGATAAGAATTGCTCCAGTTACTGCTACTATTCATTGGTTAACTAGTGTCTTGGCCAAAGTAATGAGACAAGAAAAATAAATAAGATGCATGTGGATTAGAAAAGGAGAGACAAATTGTCATTATTTTCTGATCATATCACTGCTGACATAGGAAATCCAAAAGAATCTGCAGACAAATTATGAGAATTAATAAGAGTAAACAAGGACTCCAGCAGACAACTATATTTTTCTTTTCTTTTTTTTTAAGATTTTATTTATTTATTTGAGAGAGAGAGAATGAGAGACAGAGAGCCCGAGAGGGAGGAGGGTCAGAGGGAGAAGCAGACCCCCTGCTGAGCAGGGAGCCCGATGCGGGACTGGATCCCGGGACTCCAGGATCATGACCTGAGCCGAAGGCAGTCGCCTAACCAACTGAGCCACCCAGGCGCCCCGACAACTATATTTTTCTAACTTGGCTTACAGGTTGACACTTGTTTACTAATCTTGACCTAGTTTGATTAAGAGATAGAGAGATATTTTCCCCAATGTTTTATTAGCAGAGTCAGGATAGGACACAAATATTGTGACTTCAAGCCAGTGATTTTTCCATTATGAGCTATCACCCATTTGTAAACCATGCTACTACAAATGTGGCAATGGTAGAAACAGTAGCTTTGAAATGTTGTGATTTTGATTGCTGACATTCTTGGCAAAAAGAATGAGGTTGGAGAGGAGGTGTTTTGTTGAAACCTACCCAGCCATGGTTTTGAAGCAGATGCTTCAGTCTCATTTAATTTCACTTTAGTGATTCCTGTCATGGTTTTCTTTGCCCTAGAGATGACAAAGCCAAGGTTTCTGGGAAGATGGGGAGAATAAACTGTTTTGATATGGGAAGGGGCTAAATTGGGCAGAATGACATCAGTGAAAAATCCTGGGGCACCCCATCAAGACACATGTGGAGAGATACTGAAAAAGAAAGCATATGTTGAAACAGAAAGTAATTGCCTCTGTAACATAAAACATAGCAACATTTTTTAATCATTTTCTCTTTTTAAAGACATTTTGGCCCATGAGACTCCACTCTCTCTTGGTTCTTTCTTTCTTTCCTTTTTAAAAAATTTTTTATTTAAATTCAATTAACATAATGTATTATTGGTTTCAGAGATAGAGGTCAGTGATTCATCAGTCTCTTGGTTCTTTCTTACCCAAGGTTTCTCATTTTCCTTTGCCCAATGATGCAAATTTCTTCCATCTATAAATATCGACAAGTTTCTGGGTTTAGTCCTTACACTTACTCATTTCTTTCTTTCTTTTTTTTTTAAAGATTTTATTTATTTATTTATTTGACAGAGAGAGACACAGCAAGAGAAGGAACACAAGCAGGGGGAGTGGGAGAGGGAGAAGCAGGCTTCCCGCGGAGCAGGGAGCCCGATACGGGGCTCGATCCCAGGACCCTGGGATCATGACCTGAGCCGAAGGCAGATGCTTAACGACTGAGCCACCCAGGCACCCCTACACTTACTCATTTCTTTATTTATCCCAGTTCCTTAGGCAGTCTCATCCAGTCTCTTGGTTTGAAATACCCAATTTTTTTTTCAGCTCTGACCTCTTTCCTGAATTCCAGGTTTGTATATCCAGTCACCTACACAGCATCTCCATTTGAATGTATAATAGGCATCCCAAACTCCACATGTGCCTAATCAAACTCTTGCTTCCCTACCTTTTACCTCCTCCTCCACTTGTCTTCATTTCAGTAAATTGTAGCTCTAGTCATTAAGTTTCTCATGTCAGAAAATTATAATTATCCTTGATTTACTTTTTCATATCTCATATATCTCATATCTCATATATCAGCAAATTCTATTGTTTTTACTTTGGAATATGCCCAGAACCTGACCCCTTCTTATCACACTTATCAGCCTTCACCACTACCATCTCTTGCTGGCACTATTGCAATGGCTATTTAACTAATATCTTTTTTTTTTTTTAAGATTTTATTTATTTGACAGAGAGAGCACAAGCAGAGGGAGAGAGAGGGAGAAGCAGGTTCCCTGCTGAGCAAGGAGCCTGATGTGGGACTCGATCCCAGGACCCTGGGATCATGACCTGGGCCGAAGGCAGCCACTTAACCGACTGAGCCACCCAGGCGTCTCTTAACTAATATCTTTGTTTCTACCTCAGTCCCCTATAACCTATTTTTCACAGGCCACTAGAGAGATACATTTTTTTTAAAGATTTTATTTATTTGACAGAGAGAGAGAGACAGCGAGAGAGGGAACACAAGCAGGGGGAGTGGGAGAGGGAGAAGCAGGCTTCCCGTGGAGCAGGGAGCCCGATGTGGGGCTCGATCCCAGAACC
>NW_027689872.1:0-361 GCF_054177405.1 Leptonychotes weddellii | reverse complement strand
TGTTCCAGGTTTGCTATCTGTGCTTTTTTTCTAAGACCAGGTAAAAATAAGGGAAAGATGCAGCATTAATTGGCAACGGTGATTGGTTTCTGATGGTGGGACTGTGGGTGGTTCTACTTCTTCTTCGACTCCCTGCCTTTTCTGGGCTCCTCTCCTGTGCCATTAATATGCATTGCTTATGCAACTAAACTAACGGGAAACTTTTAAATATTGGCTTTGCCTGCTGGCTCCTTCCTCCCTGGGCACGCATCTTGGTGAGAATGGCCCGTGCATGTCCCCATCTTTGTGAAATGCATGTGAAATGTGCAGTGTCTCCCACCGGCACCGCAGACCCACAAAGGTAATCCTAGTAGTGATCAGA
>NW_027689871.1:0-361 GCF_054177405.1 Leptonychotes weddellii | reverse complement strand
ATGTGCATTGTATAAACTGGCAAACCCTGAAAGAATTAGTTTATGACAATATGCAAACAGCCTTATATTACAAAGTGTTTCTAAGTGCCCAATTTGGTTTTTTTTTTTTTTTAAGATTTTATTTATTTATTTGACAGAGAGAGAGACAGGAGAGAGGGAACACAAGTAGGGGGAGTGGGAGAGGGAGAAGCAGGCTTCCGTGGAGCATGGGGCCTGGGATCATGACCTGAGCCAAAGGCAGCCGCTTAACCGACTGAGCTACCCAGGTGCCCCTCTAAGTGCCCAATTTGGTTTTATTGGATACTTCAAAATATTCTAAAATGAGCATTAATACTAGCAAAATGGTAAGGAAAGCACTGAT
>NW_027689870.1:0-361 GCF_054177405.1 Leptonychotes weddellii | reverse complement strand
TTTTTTTTTAAAGATTTTATTTATTTATTTTGACAGAGAGAGACACAGCGAGAGAGGGAACACAAGCAGGGGGAGTGGGAGAGGGAGAAGCAGGCTTCCCGCAGAGCAGGGAGCCCGATGCGGGGCTCGATCCCAGGACCCTGGGATCATGACCTGAGCCGAAGGCAGACGCTTAACGACTGAGCCACCCAGGCGCCCCGAGAGCTGTTATTTTTATTTTGTAACTTTTTATTAAAATAAAATATATTCAGAGAAAAGTACACATGCCATAACAGCACAGAACAATGAATTCTCACTAGTCGAACACATTTCACAATAAGAAACAGAATATACCAGCATCTCATAGGTTGTGGGATTGAGT
>NW_027689869.1:0-361 GCF_054177405.1 Leptonychotes weddellii | reverse complement strand
AAATAAAAATATAAAAAAATAAATAAATCTATAGAATGGGACAGGAAATAAATATATAAACAGTGCAGTAAGTGATCATTCTATCAATTTATTTATGTTAAAATTTTTATTATAGCTTTCCTGTCTCCTTTAGGATTTGAGTTTTAGGAGCTTGTTTGGACCATCTGGTTAAAAGAAGTTGCTTTGTGGTTGTTTGATAGGCCCAGGGTCGGGGGGAGGCAAGGCTGTCACGCGTGAAATGGCTTAGACAATTGCTGCAGGAGAAAGTTCCTCAAATTTTTCCAGAAGTATTGATATTTGAGCGTGTGCAACAAAGTGCCTTAGGGTTGAGGCAGTGATCAAACCATAAAAAAGTTTATTG
>NW_027689868.1:0-361 GCF_054177405.1 Leptonychotes weddellii | reverse complement strand
AGTCCCACACCGCATACGGCTCTCCACTCAGCAGGGAGTCTGCTTGGGATCCTCTCCCTCTGCCCCTCCCCCAGCTCTCTCTCTCTCTCAAATAAATAAAGCCTTTAAAAAATTTTGGTTTGGTGAGCCATTTATATAAACATGATCCTAGGGTGTTAGTTGACTCCCACTGTAGATGTATTTTAACATTTGGAACTACCCAGTCTACCCACATCTCCTGTTGTAGAGGCTGACCAAAGTGCATGTTTGTCTTCTGTCCATCTGTTTTCCCACCAGTAGCTAATAAGAGCAGTGTAATCCAGGGTGAGCAAACCCAAAAACTGGACCAGGATAATCAGATACCCTCTTCCACGAATTTGGA
>NW_027689867.1:0-361 GCF_054177405.1 Leptonychotes weddellii | reverse complement strand
GGCCGCCACACCGGACACCTTGCACCTGGCCTGGGGGCAGGAGCAAGAAGGTCAGCAAAGGCTTCTGGGAGAAGACGCCACCTACGTGGAAGCTGCAGGATAATCAGGAAGGAGGCGCGTGAAGGGCGATTGGTGGGAACGATTCGCAGGGGAAGGTCCTCAGGGGACGAAGGCCTGGCTGGGGGCCTGGAAGAAGTTCCGTGGGGCCGCAGCGTAACTAAATGGAATTCATCTTCTTGCCTACGCCGGCCTCGGACGTGCGGCGTCCTCCGCGGCGAGAGGCACAGGTGTGCTGGCCGTCCGCAGATGGTGGGGGGTAAGACCCTGAGAGTCACCGAAATGGTCCAGACTGAGCTCTGGA
>NW_027689866.1:0-361 GCF_054177405.1 Leptonychotes weddellii | reverse complement strand
AATAAAAAAATAAAGAAAATAAAGGATGTCCCCTGGATTGAAAAGAGATTCCCCTTCTACTGAAAGGAAGAGATCAAAAGAATTTAGCTAAGTGGTTCTGACAATAAATCCTTCACGAGATTGCAGTCAAGATGTTGGTCCGTGTTGCACTTATGATAACTTGACTGAGGTAGAGGATCTGCTTCTGTGTTCCCTGCTTGTGGAGGTGGTAAGACCGGAGAAGAAAAGGTCATAGGATTTTTGGCAGATAGAACTAAGAGCAATTTTGAGACAAGATGTCTGTAGTGCAAGTGTGATCCCCTGGGCCTGAGGGAATTGGGTGGGCAGGGACTGCAAATGTTCAAACAGAAATGGTTAAGCT
>NW_027689865.1:0-361 GCF_054177405.1 Leptonychotes weddellii | reverse complement strand
TCTGCTTTTTAATCTTTCATTTAATTGTTTTTATTGGTTTCCTAAAAAATTACCACAAACTTGGTGGCTTAAAACAATAAAAATGTATTCTCTTACAACTCTGAAGTTTGAAAGTCTAAAATCATTTCCACTGGGCTAAAATCAAGGTGCCAACTGCTCTAAGTTCTTCTGGAGGCTACAGGGAATAACTATTTTCTTGCCTTGTCCAGCTTCTAGAAGCTGTCCTAAGTTCCACATCACAGCGCCTCATCTCCCTCTGGTTCTGTCCTCACATCACTTCTCCTCTAACTCTACTGCCTTCATCTTATAAGGACCCTTCTGATACATTGGGCCCACCTGGATAACCCAGAATAAACTCCCC
>NW_027689864.1:0-361 GCF_054177405.1 Leptonychotes weddellii | reverse complement strand
CCTCTTCAAAATGGGAAAGAAAATCTCTCTTTTGGTCTTTTTCCTACAAAAATCAGGTGAAATCAAGCAGGTGGAAATGTGCAGTGTCCACATGGCCAACCCAGGACACAGGTGACCAGTGACCCAGGCCTGGGGTCAGCATTTCTTTCTGCAACAAACATTTATTTTTTTTTTAAAGATTTTATTTATTTATTTGAGACAGAGAGAATGAGAGACAGAGAGCATGAGAGTGAGGAGGGTCAGAGGGAGAAGCAGACTCCCTGCCGAGCAGGGAGCCCGATGCGGGACTCGATCCCGGGACTCCAGGATCATGACCTGAGCCGAAGGCAGTCGCTTAACCAACTGAGCCACCCAGGCGCCC
>NW_027689863.1:0-361 GCF_054177405.1 Leptonychotes weddellii | reverse complement strand
TTAAGCGACTGCCTTCGGCTCAGGTCATGATCCTGGAGTCCCGGGATCGAGTCCCACATCGGGCTCCCTGCTCAGCGGGGGGTCTGCTTCTCCCTCTGACCCTCTTCCCTCTCGTGCTCTCTGTCTCTCATTCTCTCTCTCAAATAAATAAATAAAATCTTTAAAAAAAAAAAAGACTATTCTGATTTTTTTCTTTGTCCGTTTTAAGTATTTTTCTGGGAATTTGTCAATTTAAAATAAATCATCAGAGTTGTTATCTTTCTTGTCATTTTTTCAGTGTCTAATATAGGAGGTATATATGCCACCTTTCTTCCCCCTGATTTTGCTTACTTTCCATTTTCTCTTTCTCTTTGTTCAGTAT
>NW_027689862.1:0-6946 GCF_054177405.1 Leptonychotes weddellii | reverse complement strand
GTAAATAAGGTAGAAGTCTCCTAATTTTGGCCCTTTCCCCAAATTTCTCTCAAAATTTTTAGTTTCTCTCAAAATTTCTCTCAAAACTTCTGAGATGAGATCTCTCTCTTTTAAAATTTTAGTTTCTCTCAAAATTTCATCCCAGTGCCCTTCCTTCAAGAGAACGCCTTGGGACCTCCCACTAGAACTGAGGCAGTGAAGGCTCAGAGCTTCTGTCTTGATGACTGAACAGGGCTGCTGGTGAATCAGGCGCTAATTAAAGCACATAATGTAATAATCCTTCACCTTTCTCTTTTGAAATGTTTTCGTATCTGTTGCCTTCTTTGGTCTTCCTGACAACCCTTGAGGTTGGTTGGTTTGTTTCAGATGAAAAAAAACCCCGAAGTTCAGGTTCATTGACTGTTCCTTGGAACACAGTGGTCAGTCCTGGAGAAGGCAAAGCCCACTCTCCTCACTCCACACCAGTTGGAGGTTCCAGTCCCTGGGATAGCTCAGCACACGTTCCCGAATTCCAACACGATCCGTAAGACACAAACTCTTAGGTCATCTCAGCCTTGGTTCATGACATCTTATGTGAGCCTCCTCAAAAGTGTTATGAAATATGCCAAGCCTTGATCCTAATTCACTCCACTGAAATGTCTGTGAGGTGTCTATTCAAGGTGTACTCAAATGCACTTCTTCTGTCTCAATAGTTCTCAAACTGTCCCACAAGGGGGCGACCACAGTTCTCCTACAGTCTTTCTTGTGATAGTTTGTTAGATGTTCTTCGTCCACCATCAGACCAGCGAATTTTGTGACCAAAAACCCAAGAAAATTTACTACAGCTAACTTGGTAAAAATTCTGTTTTAACCCCCTAGTTTGACCTGTTTTCCTACCAGCAGTACATGCTAAATGTAAGGTTTATTTCCCTCACCCCCTTTTTGTTTCTCTCTGCCCCCTCTTTGTTTGTGTCAGTATTTTCTTATAATTAGGTCCCTCTGATGTTGATGAGATCCCCCGCCACCGTGCTCTCAGCATGCCCCCTCACAGGCCCCATGGCATCCTGGGTACAGCAACTCTAAGAACTAAGGTCAGAATCATGTTAATTTAATGTTGTAAGAGAAAAGAACCATGGCATGTACTTCTTTGTCTTTGCCATAAGCACTGGAAAATGGGGCCATCTTGGTTCCCATGTGGTAGGGTAGTTATCCTCTGCACAAAGCAACCCCTTGAACCCTTGTCGAAGGTATAGAAGAATAAAGGAGGACACGAGTGAATTAATCAATGATTGCTCTGCAGGAGAGATGGAACAAGAGGATCACAGACTCTAGAGTCCAGTGCCCGTTTCCACTAAATGATTTGTCATCCCTGAGACCCAGGTGCATCTCTTGAAGCCTCGACTCCTTTGTAGATAATAGTCACAAACCTTGTAGCGTATCTCTTTTAAATCTCTTGGAGATGCTGGAAAAGTGGTTTCCAGCCTGCAGTGTGTGCAAATCACCTCTGGAGCTTTAAAAAATTCAGATGCATTGGCCTCACCTCTAGAGATCCTGACCCAGTGAGTCTCTCCTGGGGCAAATTTTATGCAAGTTTAATGGTGTATCTGCATACCAAAGGATAAAAACCACCGTCCTAAAGAAGACCACAGGGTCCAAGCTATTGAAATCTGCAAGAGCTTGAAAATAGTTTAATTTTTGTTCTTCCTCGTGATAAGCTTTCTGCTGAGAAAGATGAGTCTATTTTTTTCTTTTATTCCCTACAAAGAGAACACTTCTACTACATTTACGCTCAGGAGGTCCTTCAGAGAATACTTCCAATTATATCACCTGAGTGAGGCTTGGCTAATTTGTCATTGCCTCCCTGAAATAAACCGAAACCCACTTTCTCTTTGTCCCACTGGTGTTACTGGATATGAAAGTCGACTTCTAGAAAGTTACAGAAGACTTAAGGAAATTCCAGCAGATCCTCTCTAAGTCAAAGCAATACTCGTTGAACATCCACTGAGCACCTACTCTGTGTTGGGTCTTGCATTTCTCACGTGGCTTTTTCTCGTTTAAGCCACATAACAATCTGATTTGGTACAGTTTCTTGTTTGCACCTTAAAGATGAAAAAAGGCAGGCTCTCCGAGGCTAAGTGACTTGAATGGAGCTAAGGCACCAGGGCTCAGAGTCACCTGCTCTACCTCCATGGTTCTCAACCACTGTGCCATCCTATTTCCTACTGAAAACTCCATTTAAAAAGCATACATTTGAGCTTCCTTTAGCTGTCTTTAGAATTTGTCGCCCCTTTTTGTTGTTAAGTCAAGACGATTGAATGGCAGAAGGAAAGAAGGGAGGAAGGAAGGGAGAAAGAGAGGGAGAAAAGAAGGAAGGAAGGGAGGGAGGAAGGAAGGAAGGGAGGGAGGAAGAGAGGAAGGAAGGAAGGAAGGGAGAGAGGAAGGAAGGGAGGAAGAGCAGAAAGAAGGAAGGAAGGATGAAGGAAGGAAAGGAGGAAGGGAGGGAGGGAGGAAGGAAGGAAAGGAGGAAGGGAGGGAGGAAGGAAGGAAAGAATCAGGAAGGAGAAGAAGATGATCTTTAATCATGCTCCAGGGAGTGGATAACTGGAAATTCAGCCGACCCAGCCGTGAATTGCAAGCTGGGGATCTTTCTAGATGGAAGAGATTCTGGCAACCGCTTGTTATTTGGGGTGGTAACTGAAGATGAACTAATTTCCAGCTTCCCCTACAGACCTTATCAATTAGGGATACCTCCATTGCACTTGCCAAAGACCCCAGTTTTGCCCTTGCTAACTGAAAGA
Source organism: Leptonychotes weddellii (assembly GCF_054177405.1). Lineage (NCBI taxonomy): Eukaryota > Metazoa > Chordata > Mammalia > Carnivora > Phocidae > Leptonychotes > Leptonychotes weddellii. Next base: position 4,169 of record NW_027689862.1, on the reverse strand, counting down.
ACATAATGCATGTTTGTAACTAGTCATGGCATCAACATATCAGAACAATGAAAAAGACATACAGACTTGAAACTGGAATTTTTTGGTTTTGTTTTTCAGTAAATATAGGTGTGTCTTCCTCCAAAGCCCCGCGTAAGACATAGAAACTGCTCAAGAGACTACAAGAGTCACGTGGACATGGATGAAGCTGGAGAGCATTATGCTAAGTGAAATAAGTCAGACACAGAAAGACGAATTCACATGATCTCATTTAAATGTGAAATCTTAAAAAAAAAAAGTCAAATTCAGAGTATCAGAGAGTAGAATGGTGGTAACCAGAGGCTGAGGGGAGGGGGGAAGGAAGAGATATTAATCAAAGTGCACAAACTTTTAGTTATATAACGAATAAGTTCTGGAGATCCAAGATACAGCATGGTGACTATAATTAATAGTGTATTGTGTACTTGAAATCTGCTCAGAGAGTAGATTTCAGGTTTTCTCATCATACTCACAAAATAAGGCACCTACAGGAGGAGATGACTATGTTAGCTTGAGGGTAGTGATCATTTGACAAGGTATTCATATATCAGAACATCACACTGTATACCTTAAATATGTACTTTTTGTTAAAAGTAAATTTAAAAATTAAATTTCAGAAAGGAATTATGTAAAGTTCTAACCCTACCACTTATCTCTCTGATCCACAGGAACAGGAAGACAAGTTTAAATAAAGGGATGTGGACCACTTGTTCTAATGCAGCCTTCGTGGGAAATTTAACCTGAAAAACATGTTGATCGGCATCACCGAAACTGAAAGACAATGTGTATTCAACCAAAATGTCACTTTAACCTCACTGTCTTTTCAGATACTCTGATTTCCTGCTGGAGTTCTGGTACTAAGTGAAGGCTAGACGCGGGATCTGTTTTATTTATTGATTACCACTGAACGGACCGTTCCACAGGTTAGAGATTTAGAACAATAATAATATCTATTTTGGGGCACCTGGGTGGCTCAGTCATTAAGTGTCTGCCTTCGGCTCAGGTCATGATCCCAGTGTCTTGGGACTGAGCCCCACATCAGGCTCCCTGCTCAGCGGGTAGCCTGCTTCTCCCTCTCCCATTCCCCCTGCTTGTGTTCCCTCTCTTGCTGTCTCTCTCTCTGTCAATAAATAAAGCCTTTAAAAATAATAATAATAGGGGGCGCCTGAGTGGCTCAGTCATTAAGCGTCTGCCTTCGGCTCAGGTCATGATCCCAGGGTCCTGGGATCGAGCCCCGCATTGGGCTCCCTGCTCTGCGAGAAGCCTACTTCTCCCTCTCCCACTCCCTCTGCTTGTGTTCCTGCTCTCGCTATCTCTGTCTCTGTCAAATAAATAAAATCTTAAAAAAATAATAATAATATTTATTTTGTTCATGAATCTGCAGTTCAGGCAGGGCTTGCAGGGGTAGCTTGTCTCTGCTCTACTCTGTCAGCTGGGGCTGGAACAATCTGAAAGCTCATTCACTCACACGTCTGGTGATTCACACTCACGACTGGGTTTTTCTGCTGGAACATCTACATATGGCTTCTTCACAACATGGCGGCCAACTTCCAATGGATAGCGTCCTGAGAGAGATAGACAGAAGCCACGTCGCTGTTGATGACCTAGCCTCCGAAGTCCACTGCCATCCATTCATGGAGACAGCCACAAAGGGGGTCCCACCCACATTCAAGGGAAGAGGAAGACTCTATCTCTTGATGGGGGCATTGGAGATACCCTAGAATAGCATGTAGGACTGAAATATCATGGTGTCCATTTTCTTTCCAAGATTTTATTTATTTATTTATTTATTTATTTATTTATTTATTTATTTAGAGCACGTGTGGGGGGGGGCGGGCAAAGGGAGAGGGAAAGTATCCCAAGCAGACTCTGTGCTGAGCATGGAACCTGATGCGGGGCTCTAGCCCACAACCCTGAGATCATGACCTGAATCAGATGCTTAACTGACGGAGCCACCCAGCGCCCCTGTCCCATTTTTGGAAAATAAAATCTGCCTCATAGTCCATTGTGTGGGAGTGCCCAGAGAGCCATATGGAGGCAGCAACATCCTTTGATGGTAGTTGGGCACTCTGAAGAGCAGATTACCTTGTCACCATGATAGGATGTCTCACTGCACCCCTATGCTAACCTCTGTCTGTTCCAGGAAGGACTGTCTTCTGAGAGTGGGCCTTGAGCATTTCTCTCTACTCTTGACTTCTGTTATCCTACCATATTCCCAAGCTCAGCCACACCAACTCCCATGCCTTCCCTGGGTTCTCTAGTTCACAATATTCTCTCCATCCTCTGAACTTTGACTCTATACCCCTGACCGAGCCCTGCATATAATTCCTCCTATTGTGACTTAATTTTCTTGTGTGCATGTTTGCCTCTCAACTAATAGTAACCCCTCAGCATCTCTTATGCTGCCCTACACAGAGTGGGCCATTCAACAAATGGTCCTTGACTAGATTATACATTCATTGCATCACTGTAAAGCTAGTCTCCATGGGTTACATGTCAACATGGAAGAAAACTGCAGCCTCATGACTTATTTAAAAATGTGACATCTCACTTGAGTGCTGGACTGCCCTTCAAAGACAAGAAAATAAATGTCAGATTTTCTTCTTGTTTTTCTGATTTTCATGCAGTCACGGCTTTGTACCTCTAGGGATGGAAAGAATTGGATTATTTTGTGATTGCTTAGAATTAAGCATGAAAAGCGCTGAGGCATGTAGCTCTGGGGGTGGTAGGAAAGAAAGAAGCTGGGAAGGGTCAGCATTAATGGAATCTGGTGGGGCACTCCTTGCTTTCTCCCTTTGTGAGGAGAAGAGCAGATGGTGGGAGGGTGGAAGAAATGACTATTTCAAGTTGCTCCAAAAACTGGGAGTGGGTGGGAATAAAGCAACTACCAAGGCAAATTACTACTGGCTCGTTAGGGAAGTAGAGGATGGTGAGCCATGGCATTGATCTGTTTAGAAAAAATCAAAAGCCCCGGCTCTACCTAACATAATGCTTATACTTTTCCAGAGGAAATTTCCATCAACTTACTGAGGCTCTGTTGTCATTATGAGTGAAAGTTTATATCTTTCCTAATCCGAAAAACCCAATGGGGAGAGAACTGGTGTTTGTTTTCCTCTGATCTCTTCACTTAATAACCCTGCTCCTGGTTGTCTTCAGAGAATATTCTTAGCAGAAGGGGTGGCCACACCCTCCCTCCTATGCCAAGGACTTGAAGAATGTGCCCTGGTTAGAAGTGAAAAACAGACCGTGAAATGCGCTCTGCAGCGGTGGGCACCCTGGGGGAGAAGGAAGAAGACCGAGGAGCTGAGATGAATTGTAGCAGTAATGGGTTTAGAGGAATGGGATGATCCTGTTACTCATGCAAGAGTGGAGAATCCAGAATTCAGTTCTTTTTGATTGAGAATAATGATGTGCTGTTTTCATGTCAAGCTTTGCTTTTCAAATAGTGTTCTATCTGTTTAATATTAAAATTTCTCTGTATTAAGGCAGTGAAATGTGTCCTGGAAATACGTTAGCTTCAGGAGTGAGACAAATTTGTACCAGGCATCCATTCACAGATAATAGATTTTTTTCATTCTTAGTTGACAAGTAATAGCTATGACTGATAAAAGGTGAGAAAACTTTGATTTTTAACATGTTAGGTGTCCGTTTCAATTCCTCCATATTTTTAAATTTTTAGAAAGATTTTATTTATTTATTTGTCAGAGAGAGCATGAGCAGGGGGAGCGGCAGGCAGAGGGAGAAGCAGACTCCCCGCCGAGCAGGGAGCCCGATGCGGGACTCGATCCCAGGACCCTGGGATCATGACCTGAGCCGAAGGCAGATGCCCAACCAATTGAGCCACCCAGGAGTCCCAATTCCGCCATACTTTTAAAGCAAAGATTGAAGTTCACGGAGAAGCCTTATTTTATTTCACCTTTTGCACTTTTGAGGTTAAACTCCTTGAGGACGGAGACTGTTTCTTAGGAAAAAACCCTGGAGCATGTCATACAACACCAGGCAAAACAGCAAGTATGTGGATGCCTGGGGTGTAAGAACTCAAAAACATTCTGTACAAAGAACAGGATGCAAGTTTGCCCTTGGGATCTGCAGTCGTTCGTTGTGCAAAGGATGAGGAGGCATAATGCCCTCCAAACTAAGGTTGATTGTGA
>NW_027689861.1:0-14610 GCF_054177405.1 Leptonychotes weddellii | reverse complement strand
GGGAGGAGGGATTGGTTAGCCCGGTGATGGGTATTAAGGAGGGCACGTACTGCATGGAGCACTGGGTGTTAGACAAAAAACAATGGATCGTGGATCACCACATCAAAAACTAATGATGTATTGTATGGTGACTAACATAAAGTAATAAAATTTTAAGAAAAATAAAATAAAAGGCACAAATAATCAGGCTGGATTGAAAAAAAAAAAAAAGACCCAACTAAATACTATCCACAACAAATAAACTTTAAACAAATAAACTCAGCTAGATTAAAGGTAAAAGAATAGGACTTCCACTTGTATCAAATGGAATAACATCCCCCCACATGGGTAAACTTTGTGAAAAATAGTTATAGAGACACTGGACTCAAGCAGTGAAGGACAGTAATTCCTGAGACACAGGAAGCAAATAAGGTGAAACTTCTGAACATCCAGCAGACTGTCCAAAGAAATTTCTACCTGTGGTATAAGAAAGGGTTCCAAACAGAGTCCACCTAGACCTGAGAGTCAAGGGAAGCTTTGACAACTGGAATTCGCAGAAGAGAGTACCATAGAGGAGAGAGATGCACTGAAAGAGAACTCCAGCAACCTGAAGAGACCACCTTGACAGAAGAAGGTAAGACCAGCACATATACTCTAAGAAACTACCTGAGGCCAAGAAAAAAACCATTAGGAAGGATTGGAGGGGAAATCCCTGAAGTTCACACAGGACCAGGAATTATCCCTGTTCAATCAGCTAATGCAGAAAAAAAGAGAGAGAGAAAAAAAAAAGAAACTTTCATAATTTACAGGAATTGGGTAGAGTACCTAGAAGGGTTTTTGCCTCTGTGGTAGGGAAAAATTAGTTCTAGACTAAATACCATTCTGGTCCTGCCTAACAAAAGCTTAAAAACAATCAAAAAGGGTCAAAATATTTCCAAGTAGTGTAACATAGTTCAATAACCATAACAAAGTTCAAGAATATTTTTAGGAATACAAAAATATCCAGAGCACAATAAGATAAAATTCATAATGTCTTGGCATTATGTATTGGCATCCAATAACAAATTAGCAGGCATGCAAAGAAGCAATATTACATAATTCACAATGAAGAGAAAAATCAATGACTCAAAACCAACCCAAAAACTACCAGATCATAAAATTAGTAAGTAGGACAATAGAAACTATTATACTTGTATTCCACATTTTTAGAAAACTGAAGAAAGTTAAGCATAATATGTAGAAATAGAAGGTATTTTTTACAAACCACAAGATGAACTTCTGAAAGGTGAAAATTATAATATCTAAAATGAAAAATACACTGGATAGGATAAACAACAGATAAGAAATTTAGAAGAAACAGTAAACTTGAAGATATAGCAATAGAAAATATTCACAATGATATACAGATAGAAAAAAAAGGCTGAAAAAAAGATACAGAGAACCAATGATCAATGAAAAGGTTTTTAGTGCTTTATTCTATATGTAATTGAAGTCTTTCAAAGAGAATGGGTGGAACGGACAGAAAAAGTATTTAAAGAAATAAAGTGGAAACTTAAAATTTGATGAAAATTGTTAATATACATGTCCAAGAACAATAAAACCCAAACACAAGAAAAGGCAGAAAATTACACTAAATCAGAGTATCAAATTGTTTTAAATGATTAAGAGAAAAGTGTTAAAAACAGCCAGAGAAAAGTACAATTAACATAAAAAGAACAAAGGTAAGAAATGATAGCAGAATTCTCATTGGAAGCAATGCAAGCTAGAAGATGGTGCAGCAACCTCATAAAGCAGTAAAAGAAAAAGAAACTAACCTATCAATCTATAATTCCTCACTCCAAAATAAATACATAAATAAAAGGGTAAGATCATTAACACTGAAAATGTTTTATATATATCCTTTATGTGTGAAGCTATTTGCAACAGAACCCTTCTTGTCAACTCTTTAAAACAGAAAAATGTTCCAATACATGAGATAGTTATTTTTTCTTGAAAACTTATGAATTAAATATTTCTTAATTTAAGGACTGGGAAATAAGAGTTGATAATATTTGCTATTGTGAATAAAGCAATGTAAGATGTAATAAATATGAATAAAAATAATCATTAAAGTTTCTTGAATGAGGGTAATAGTATTTTACTGCTTTGTAAATTGGCAGAGACTACATAATAGCTGTCTATAGGTCTTGCATTTTGCTCCTTAATAAAGAAATTATTAGCAAATGTAATATATTTTCTGAAACAAGAAAAATCATTTTTAAAAATGAATAAGTGAGGCAGTTTTCTTTAACTATACCCATTTGTAAGCATTAAAGCCTTGAGACGTGTTCCTATCCAGCATATTTTAAAGGGATAATTTCCCTTTACATATGCGTTCTACTTTTTTGACAGTAGAATAGTGACTATAAATATCCACAAAGGCCATCTGTTCAATCTCTTCTTTTTCAAAATACTTAATGGGCTCCTTTGGTTTGAGACTTTTTAAAGATGGCAAAAATATATCTTGCTTACTGAACCCATATTTATAATGAACAGTTCATTTACAGTCATTACATCTACCACAAACTAGAAATAATATATAGAATCAATGAAAATATTCTGATATTAACTAATGGTATTTCTCCTGAAAACTATAGCCTCAGAAACACCAAGTGAAATATCTTGTCCTCATCCATATTACATTCTTTAATTTTTCCAGAACTGAGTAATATTCCATTCAGATATATAATGATCTTAATACTTCCTGATAACAAAATTAATATTCTAAATCTAGGCTATTTCTAGCTTCTCTATTAAAAACCTCAAGGTTTGGTAATTAAAATTTATATAAACCCTACAAACCACATTTCCAATGCTCTATTTCTTTTCTTCATTTTTACTCCATAAATATATGAAATGATGAAAAATCAAAGAAAACAATACTGAAAGTAAAAATGTTTCAACTACAAAATGCTTATCAAAGTAAGGAGAAAAGTTCTCTTGCTCTGATGGGAAGAATCTAATGGCCCTTTATAACTACATATGAGGTGGAGTGGGGGTTAATATATTTCAGACTATTTTCTTGAAAACAATTTCTGTACTCTGAAGAACTCACTCTTTTTTTTTCCCCCTCACTCTTAATTTCCAGTTTTCCACCATTAAAATATTGTCTCTCAAATTACTGGCTATTTCTTTTGAAATCATAAACACAGTTACATCACGATAATGCCTTATAATTTTTCTGACTCGTGGCAATCTATAAATTGCTATTAAGCAAGACGGTCCCACGGTCACAACATGGTCGTAAAACATTAACACTGGAATAGGTCTTAAGGAAGGGTGCAGGTAGTAGGATGAGAAAGGAGATCAGGAATTAAGAATGACTCCTGCCTGAGGAAAGAAACCTTGATGATCTCTCTTAAGAATAAGTTTTAGCTTCTCTAAAAAATGTTTTTAAAATGTATTATGTTGCAATGTACTGACAGCGATACTCTACAACATGAAAAAAATAAACGTACCTTAATTTTAAACATTTTATCTTAATTGTAAAGTTTAAATTTCACAGTATTATCATTCATTACCTAAATTTTTCCCACGCTTAATGCTTATTATACATAAATACAAAGAAAACAAATAGGTGTGATATGCTGAAATATGAACATACAAGAAAATGAAACACAAATAAAAAAATGCAAAGTTTCAATGAATTTTGCCTTTTATACTTAAATGGCTTGTCTTATGACAAGGAATACAACACATTGGTTAAGTTACATATTTCTATTTCCTCTCTATCAGTCAATAAACGAAGTACAAACATGTCAAGCCATTTTCAGTAAGTATAAAACTCAGACCATTATTTATTAAGAGTATCCAGTGGGGAGTATTTTGATAAGAAGGAAACACTTTTCAGATGGGAAGTCTAGATCTCCTTAAGGTAATTGAGACTGCCTGCATTCATCTGACATCCTCTGTGGTATCAAAGCAGAGTTTTTACTTAACCACTTGATAGCTTACATTTTCATCCAGCTCAAAACACAGGGTTCTAAGTTCTGAGTGTACACACAGAATCACAGGCAAAATTTTGCCTTTGGAACAGAAAAACAAGTACCTAGAGGCAGTCATTCATTCTCCTCAATTTATTTTACTCATTAAATAAATCAATTTTTTAAAAAAGTTTTATTCCTTTATTTTAGAGAGAGAGCACACTCGTGAGTGGGGGGGAGGGGCAGAGGGAGAGAGAGAATCTTCAAGCAGACTTCTCACTGAGCATGGAGCCCAGCGCGGGAATCGATCCCAGGACCCTGAGATCATGACCTGAGCCAAAATCAAAAGTGGGACACTCAACCAACCGAGCCACCCAGGCACCCCAAATAAATCAACTTTTTGAATATTGACTACTATCTAATTTCTCTGAAATATTTTAGGAAATACAAAGATGCATACAATAGGGCTCTTGCCTTCAGAGACCTAACCAAATGGTTGAGGAGACTAATAGATATGAAACAGAGCATAATAAATAACAACACAACAAAGTAGTAAATTAAGTTCAATTAGTAGGATTTAAGTGAATTCTTATTTGAGGATAAAAACCAAATGTCATATAAAATATTACCATTGATTTCAGAGAGGTATTACTTTCTAGATTGGAAAAGCTGTTAATGTTTTACTCTTATGATGAACTGATGGTCTCTCAGTGACAAGGTATGTTTCATCAAGTAGTCTTTTTCTCCTATGAGATGAATGTCTGAATCTTCAATCTATATAATGATGAGTTTTGTCTTTCTTTTTTTAAAAAGATTTTATTTATTTATTTGAGAGAGAGAGAGGGAGCACTGGGGGAGAAGGACAAACAGCAGACTCCACACTAAGCACAGAGCCTGACACGGGGCTCTATCCCATGACCCTGAGATCATGACCTGAGCTGAAAGCAAGAGTTGCAGGCTCAACTGACTGAACCACCCAGGCACCCCTGAGGCATGTCTTTCAATCACTGTGGGCTTTTTGCCCTAAATTCTATAATTAGTATCATATTTCTTGATCAGTATAAAATATCACTGAATGACTTCAGGCATGTTGAATTTTTTATCACCCTCTTCCAAATCAGATTAAAAAGGAAAAAAAATCCAAATAAATCTTTTATCACTGTAAGGTTTCTATTTAATATAATAAATTACATTCCACATCTTGCTATTAAAACTGTTTTCTCAAGTTTTTTAAACTCAATTCATGGATCCTCAAGCCATTTTAGAAAGGATACAGGATTTAAAGAAACATAAATAAAAATAAGCTCACTTCAAATAGAGAATCTATAGAATAATAAATTTTAATCTTTCTTTACCATTGAGAGAAATAATATAACTAATTTCTCCAGTTTTCAAAGGAAGGGAAGACCACACAATAAGATGGAGTTCTAATATTTGGACAGATGTTGAAGAATATGACCCCAGACAGCAAAGCCTGGTGACATGTGACTGGTGATTGTGAGAATGTTGTCACACACACATGGACACACACTTATTTTCTGTACATAACTGAAACTGATTCATTATAAACAACATCAACAGCTCTGCATAATTACTTTGAAAGTGAAAAGAAGTCCAAAACCACTGAATGAGAGAGAGACAGAGAATTAGCTGTCTGATCCCAAAAGCATCCATCTTCTGACCCCACTGCAAATAGCATACTATTTGGGCTAAAATACATGAAGGATTTTGAAAATGTGTATCATTAAAGAAAACCATAATGTGTTCTTATTAAATTATTTGAGGGTAAACATTCCAAAATATCCCATTTCTCACATATTACAAGTGTCTTTATAAAAACAAAAGAGAAGATACATGCAAGTCATATTTGGGGTTTGAGGGAACCCCAAATTCTTTGAAAACCACTTTGAAACTTCAAATCAAAGCACAATCAGCCAAGCTAGAAACAAAGACACATCGCTAAAACAGCCACTACTGTCAAAATCCCTCAGATGTATCTTGAAAATCAAGTCAAAGGAGACTAAAATAAAGAAAAAGATGCAAAAAAAATGATTAAAATTAAGATCCAGCTCTTGGGCGCCTGGGTGGCTCAGTTGGTTAAGCAACTGCCTTCATCTCAGGTCATGATCCCGGGGTCCTGGGATCGAGCCCCCCATCGGGCTCCCTGCTCCGCGGGAAGCCTGCTTCTCCCTCTCCCACTCTCTTTGCTTGTGTTCCCTCTCTCACTGTGTCTCTCTGTCAAATAAATAAATAAAATCTTTTAAAAAACTACCTCTACTCTAACTGAATCTTCAATTTTTCCCCATAACCTATCCCACATCTCTCATTTCATTGTAAGCAACTGATTGTGTCTCTTACATAGTAAAGAAAATGCACACCGTTGGACAGGGACTCTAACCCCCCGCAGAGAATCTATATACCTGCTCGTACTTTTCCACCCTTCCCTCCTGGACTACTGATATAAGGAAGGTGCTTCTCTTCTCTTCTAAGGTCACTACCTAACCTGTGCACCAGAGCCCATCCTCTGCTGCTTTACCAGGAACTGTCTCTTAGGTACTTACTGTATTCTCCATTTGCCCCACTTTTCCATCAGTGTTATAAACGGTATCAAATTTCTCTTGCCTTTAAAACCTTCCCTCAATTCCCCTCTAGCTACTGTCCTATTTCCCTTCACAGCCAAATTTCTAGAGTGTGGCTTTGTATTTATGACTTCCCTTTGCTCACCACTTTACTTTCTGCGGTCTGGGTTCGATTCCCAACCACACCCTCATATCACACTTTAACTAGTCATCAGTGTACACCACACTGCTAAACACAGCAGTTACTTTTCAGTTTTCATTGTCTTTAAGCTTTAGCAGTAAAAGCCAAAACAGTTGAACCTTTAGCCTTCATGATACTTCATGCTCTTGGTTTTTGTCCCACCTCCCTGCACTCTGGTTTTTCAGGACCCTCCATGAACAAATCATTCTTTCTTGCCCAGGCTTCCAGTACTGGAGTTCTTTAAGAGAAGGCTTCAGCCCTCTTCTTCTTAAGTCCATAGAGGGGATTACCTTGTCTTTCATAATAATAAATTTCTAATAGTAAATGGGATAAAGGAATTAGTCTTTTTACAGATAAAAACATTAAGGCTCGGGGCGCCTGGGTGGCTCAGTTGGTTAAGCGACTGCCTTCGGCTCAGGTCATGATCCTGGAGTCCCTGGATCGAGTCCCGCATCGGGCTCCCTGCTCAGCAGGGAGTCTGCTTCTCCCTCTGACCCTCACCCCTCTCATGCTCTCTCTCTCATTCTTTCTCTCAAATAAATAAATAAAATCTTTAAAAAAAAAAAAAAAACATTAAGGCTCAGAGAAGTACAGTGATTTAGTCAGGCATTTAGGAAAACACTTCCTCCCTAATTGAGTCAGAGTTTATTTTGATTCATTGTCCAGTCTTCTCCCCACTATATTATTTCTTAATGTCTGACAAAATGAAGGAATTTTTCAGAATCACCTCAATTATATAAGCACATTAAAGCTTAGGGTTAAGAAAATATGAAAAAGTATTCGGTCAATGCAAATATCTCTTTCTGAGAACTTCAGAGACCAATATACGTGCAAAGCTAGGTCAACCATGTGTTTAACAAATATAAATGAAACAGGACCCAGAAAAGCGGCCTATGCCACCAGCATGCAACATTCATAATTTTCTGAAGAGCAAATCACGTATATCAGAAGTGCAATTGTACCCGTATTGAGAAATGCAAATAAATACACTGCCTCAATTTCTAGAGCTAATCTTCCTAACTCCTTTAGGTACTAAGAAAGATTGGAATTGTTGATTAACAAAATCTCTCTCCTCTACACTGAATAGTTTCCTTCAGTTCAAATACTCCATCTCTTTAAAATTTAGCTCCATATTTGCTCTGGTTTAAATAGTTCTTTTGGATGGCTTAGTGTTCCTAGGGAAATGCTTAGTCTTGGAGAGTTCCCTCACCCTCCTCCCTTCATATGTCATCTGACTGAATGAGGGAATGTGCACCATCCCCACAATGGTCTGGGGTAGGCCCTGATGTAACAAGAACAGACCTTGGACTCCTGCCTGGTTTCTGCAGGGGTGAGGCCACTTGAGTCTGCTCCCTGAATGTGTGACAGTGATCTGGCTTTTGGAGGTTCTTCGATGGGACTCCAGCTCCCCCCAGTCTTCTTAGAGACCCCATATATCTTCATGGATGTTTCTACAAACCCCTACCCTGCCCTTGAGTGTCCATCTGAGGGTGAGAAGCCAGCAGTCAGGAGAGGAACACAACAAAAGAACTGCCATCCAGCCTCTGCCAGCTCTGCAACCCTCTCTCTCCTTAATCCACTAGGGCCTAAAGAAAGGGACCTCTCTCTCTCTTTTACCTCTTTTGTTCCCCTATATCCCCCCTCCCCCCCACCACCAGAACTTCCCTCTCACATCCCTTCTCAGATTACAGATTCATGATTCAACCCCAGGACTCAACACAGGGGAAAAACCCAATAAAGGAGAATGCAATGGAGGCATAAAAAAAAATCTAGTGTGCCCATTACAGACATACAAACATTTGAGTATGTCACCTCGCTAGGTAGAGTCCAGGAATGAGATAAACTACATTCTGCCAGTGCTACTCTCAAAAGACAACTTCTCCACCCGGCTTGTGTTTGGAGGCAAAGGAAAGACATTATTTGGAGTTTTCTTAGAAATGCCTGAGTTTTTAGCCACTGGGCTCCTGTCAGTAATCAAAATCATTTAAGTTCAATCAAAGTTAAATAAAATCTAACTGAGCAAACAAAAACAAACAAAAGGAGAGGCGGAACACCCCACCCCTACCATCATTCCATTCTGGCACATAGAACACGATCGTGTGTGGTAATTACGAACATACATGGGAGACATCCCTCCTTTCACTATTCAGGATAAAATGATTAAACAGTATCAGATCTTTGCTCCCAAGTTGACTCTCCTGTAGCCTGAAGCTTCCATATGTTGTTTTTATACAAATAAGTTCCATCTGGTAGTTTTTGTTATATATTTTAAACATAACTTCACTAACTTCATAATTAATAACTAAAAACTAAAAATTATTTGAACATAGGCAGATATCCTTACAAACTCAAATTGAGTTAGAGGAAGGCCCGATATGCCTAAAAAACAGTATACTATTTTCTTTTCATGTAATTAAATCCCATCTCTTCTAACATTCTTTTCCCTGCACATGAATTCATTGGCCAAAGAGTAACTCTTTTTTCACAGGTAATTTGGTGAGGCTTCTCAGAGTCAAAAAAAAAGGCAAAATATAAACAGAAAGTTGAGTTTTTTATCACAAAGTCAAATCATACAAAGAGAACAAAAATCAGATAAACTATTAGAAACTTTATTTGAAGCAAACAAGGTTTACATGGGTGAAAGGCAGGGAGAAAGAAGAAAGAAAAGTTCAGACAGTTATGAGCTTGTATCTTAACATAATCTTACCGACATAATACTGAGTCTTTATCTAATTAAACATCTACAGTACACAACTTGAAAGAAAGCCTTAACCTTTGAATAATGGAATATGTTTTCTAAGATGTTCTGGTCTATTGAAAGGAGAAAAGCCATGCTGTGCTCATCCTTAACCATAAAAGGCAGTTGAAGGGTGATCTGACTTCAGGATCAATTATCAACATCTCTAGTCTATTATTTTGTTTGCTGCTTTTTTTGTTTTTCCTTTGGGGAAAGACTTTTAAAGTATTTCAAGGAGGTAGTTATTCTCATATATCCTGCATAAAATTAAGACAGTTACATAATACAAATTAATTGTCTTCATTAGCTAAGGCAGCCCTTACAAAATACCATAGACTGAATGGCTTAAACAGCTGAAATTTGTTCTCTCACAGCTCTAGAGGCTGGAAATTCCAAGATCGAGGTCCAGCACGATTCAGTTTCTGGTGAGCGTTCCCTCCAGGTTTCAGATGGCTACCTTCTCACTATGTTCTCACAAGGCAGGAGAAAAAGAAAGAGAGAGACAGAGAGACAGTAAGAGAGAGAGAGACTCTTCCTCCTCTAAGGCCACAGTCCTATCAGATTAGGGCCCCATCCTTATTAATTGGTTTAACCTTAATTATCTCCTAAAGACTCCATCTCTAGATAAGTCACATTAGGGATTAGGGTTTCCACATATGAATTTCAGTGATGAAAGACACAATTTGATAACATTAAGCAATCAAGTTTCTTGGAAATAATCTTTTGGATTATACAATACTATTTTCTACTGATACTTCTTGATCCTAGTAAAAATTAAATAAATAAATTAGTGTCTCAATTGAAAATGATGAAGGCTGGAATCATGCAGTCTACCTGTTGACCCCAAGGTTGAGAAGCAAATGTTAGCTATTTTCTAAGCTGGAGGGATTTGTTCCCAAATGTTTGAGACCATGATTGTTAGTTAACAGGTCACTGTTAGTAAAATTATGAGGTCTGCACCTCTGAAAGTTAAATGTCAAAATATGTGTATTCTTTACTTCTGCTGTGTTTGTAATACAAAGTTTAAATCTCTTAAAAACCCTCACTGAGTTTATCTTGACATTTTACTTAACAACAGGAGTCAGTTTTCCTCACCATAAAGTCCACTGGGCTTATGGAGGTGCCAGCAATCATCAAAGCCAGAGTCAAGCAATGAACTGGCAGAAAGCATGTTATGAAATTCTTTTGTCAAATCCACTAATAAAACAAGAGCAATAAAAATGAATTCATGTTTCTTTTTGCCCTTATTCTTGCTTTGACTTTTACGTTCTTCTTTTGATCCTTATATCTATGACTGAACAATATCAGATTTGACTTTAGGACTTATAAACTATTTTCTAAAATATCTGAAACAAAAAGCAGATATCTTCTGTTGTGGTTTGATATCTACTTGCTGAGAGCAACAGATGTCAGAAAATAATGTACCTGGCCTTTCTGCCTTCTGTATGCCAAGCCCTGAACAAATTTATATAACAAACTGAATTTCCCCATGAAAAAATTATTTCCTTCGCATATTTGAGGATGCAGGTGAAAAAGTTTAAAGCACATTGTAGGATATCAAATATTTTACCAGTTAACAACTCCTTTTTGATCGAGAACCTGATCAGATAAAAGTTAAATTTTAAACAATATTTATGAAATACCATTTGCTATTTTAAATGCTGTTATTGACTATCCATAAAAATGGAAAACAAGTATAAAATGCTTAAACTAAATCCCCAAATTAGCCAACAACATTCCTTGTTTTGTTTTTGATTCTTTTTTAACTTTTTAAAAAATTTTTTGGGGCACCTGGGTGGCTCAATTTATTAAGCATTTGCCTTCCACTCAGGCTCAGGTCATGATCTCAGGGTCCTGGGATCAAGTCCTACATTGGGCTTCTTGCTCAGTGGGGGAGTCTGCTTCTCCCTCTCCCTCTGCCCCTCCTCCCTGCTTATGTTCTCTCAAATAAATAAACAAATCTTTAAAAAAATAAATAAAAATATTTTTTTTAATTTTTAAAATTTTTTTAACTTTAATTCCAGTGTGGTTCACATACAGTTTCTATTAGTTTTAGGTTTACAATATAGTGATTCAACAATTCCATAAATTGCTCAGTGTTCAAGGTAAGTGCACTCTTAAGTTTTAACCTATATTTTATTTGTATTTATTTATTTTTTTAAAGATTTTATTTTTAAGTAATCTCTATACCCAATATGGGGCTCAAACTTACAACCCCAAGACCAAGAGTCACACACTCCTCTGACAGAGCTAGCCAGGTGCCCCTAACCTATATTTTAGAATCTGGAAAAAAATATATCAGAATATCAGATTTAGTTTTTTATTTTCCTGCAGCCACACATGTTCTGAAGATACAGCAAGTGCTGACACTGTCAAACAGAAAGAGAAGAAAATGGGTTTAGATAATCAGTTCTATCTAACTTATGTGACTATCTCAGCCATCTGACAAAACATGGTAAATAGGAATAGTAAAAAGGGAAAGGCATAAAAGAAATCAGAAAGTAAAAACTATCTTCATGGAAAAAAATCCAAAGTCAACCTGTTGTTTTGCCATTGATGGGTTGAGTGTTTTTTCCATGAGGTCTCTTTAGTTGGTTTTATTTTGTTTCTGGTATCTACATATATTAAAGATGGTCTCTGTGTATTAGCCCCATGTTTTATTTCTTCACAGCAAATTAAGACCACTAACCCAAGGGCACCAGCCCCAAACTCAAATTCTTACACATCCAGACAATTGTTTTAAACATAGCCCAAATAAGTATATTTTCAGCAATTTAGAGCATATTTTGCATCCCCCACAAAACAGCACTCAACATCTGAGAGCCAAAGGTAAGACAAACTTCATGGCTATAAAACACCATAAACTACTGTTGTTTTTCTGAGTTCTCTAACCCAGAGACTCCCCACCCTGCTCACTTGTCCTCTTCCCCTTCCAGATGGTGGCCCTGTGCTACTGTCTCTGGAAGGTCTTCTGCTGTCCAAGTTTGTTAAACATTATTGTCATCTCATGGTCCTGTCTATTCCTTATCAGCCCCCAAATCCTCAAACTCATCACAGTTTCCTTAACTATGTCATAGATTTATGGCAATTTGAAAAACAAAATTATGGTTGTATCTGGCTTACAATAAACAAAGGAAATGGCAGTGTAAAAACTAGGTGGCAATATGTGTGATCTAGTAAATTATAAGTCCACATTTAATGAATCATAACTGAAAAAACATATCATAGATTGTACAAAAAAATACATAGTTCAAAGTATAATTATAAGCAGTTTAACTTGATAAATCAATTGAAAGCAAATGAAAGAGAAATTAGATTATATGATAATTATATTTATTTTAGTACACATTTTGAAAAATTGGGGAGAATTTATATTTCTCTGTAATAGAATAACAACAAGAAAACTACAGATTAGGGTTTGGAAAAATTTTTCTGTGAAGGTTTAGATAGTAAATAATTTAGGCTTTCTGCAAGTCACATTTGGGCTTGGTCTCCTACTCATCTGCTGCTTCCTTTATCTCCTATTCTTCTCCTCCTTTTCCTCCTCCCCCTTTTCTTGCTCCTGTTCTTCCTCCTCCTCCTCGTTTTTCTTTGTTAGCAACCTTTTAAAAATGTAAAAGCTATTCTTAGCTCACTGATCATACAAAAACAGCAACATTTTAGATGATGCTCATAGCTATCTTTGCCAACCTCTGAAGAAACAAAGCTGGTATCTTTACTGTTTTCCAATATACCATAATCTTCACTCATTTTCTCTTCTCATGCTTTTGAGTTTGCTGTATCTGTCACCTGGACTGCCCATCCCTCTTTCTTCACTAATTCAAGCCACACATCCTTTAAGGCAAAATTTACATTCTACTTCCTCCAAGAAACTTATCTGACCAACATAAAATAAAACTAATATTTTTGTGATGAATATAACCATAGAAATCTATGAAATATCACATTATCCATTATTTGCGTTCACAATTCCAGACACCAATATCCAGCTGCCTCATGTACACCTTCTTGATAAGTTCATTGGTCATGTTTCAATATTGTAATTCTTTTAAGATCATGTCTACTATAGTCTTTAAATCTCAAATTAAGTGAATCATATTGCATTTTCTGTTAAGATTAATTCTACTAAGTATATTTGTTATAATTGGTGGCTTCAAAACAGCTATAAACTGAAGGAGGTTTTGTGTCAGCTTAGGTTTCAGAAAACCACAAGAGAATGTTGCTACCATCTTAACAACAAGAAAAAGTCACATAATCTACAAAATCAAACTTTTTCTTTAGTCCATAGGAGAGGTGAGGTTGCAAGGCAAGAAAATACACTGAATTCCAAAGAGTGACAAACTCTCTGAAGAGGAAGAGTACACATAAAATTTCACCTTTGTCAAGGCATAAGAGGATGAGGTAATTACCGCAGAAGTAGGTAAGAATAAATCATATTAAATTTTAACAAATTCTTAAAATCTGAGAATTGACTATTATATAAGTTTGGAAAAACTGAAATCCCTAAAAAGAAGTATATTTTGCACTCACAAGCTTTTTTCCATGAGCCTATCCCACAAAAATTTAAGGGCAGGGCAGGAAACTGGAGAGAACTTCCCTGAGTAGCACAGATAAGTGGGTGATCAGCTATCCCTGATGAATAGATACAAAACTTATATGTACTTTTTCAGGTCCTTCTCTCATCAAAGGATGAAAAACAGTGAGTTGCTGGAATAAAGGCAGAAAGTGCCACCCATCCTAGGATTCAGGTAAAAATCCTGTTTCTGGGAGTGTGGTAGTGGCACAACCCCATCGGCTTCTGGGTAATAAATAAGAACCCCTCCTGTCTCCAAGAGGATAGCCAAGAGTGGATAGCCACATCCACTATTCCTGAGGGATGGGCAGAAAGGGAAGAGGCAAAAATTTCTGCTCCTGAAAGAGGAGCAGATAAATCTCTTGGACTTAAGATCCTACACTGATACAAAGCAGAGGTCTGCTACTGGTGAAAAAGCAGGAAATACTCTCCCACCCAAGATTCTCAAAATATACAAGGCAGGGTTTGGCAGTCATGAGGAAGAAGGCCAGGTCTGTGAGAACTCTACCCCCAAGGCCCAGGAGCAGAGAATTTACCTAAAAATGAGTCTAGACCAGGATAATAGAGCACATGAGCAGCAATCAGTAGCAATCTATTTC
>NW_027689860.1:0-361 GCF_054177405.1 Leptonychotes weddellii | reverse complement strand
TTGGGCTTTGGATGTTGAGCTGGGACCGCATGCTGGACTAGAGAAGGTTCTACACCCACAACAGGCACTTGAGACAGAGCTGAGCTCCACTGCCGGCTTGGAGGAAGCTCAAGTTCCTCAGGAAGATCTTCAGGCTGAATTGGGACTCCCTGCTGGACTGGGAAAGGTTCAAAATTTTCAGGGGGTGCTGGATGCTGATCTGGGACCTCCTGCTGGATTGGAGATGGGGCCTGCAGCTGGGCCGGGGTGGGCCCAGCCTCCTCGGGGCGCTCTGCTGGCCAAGCCGGGTCCTCCGACTGGGCTGGGGTGGGCCCAGCCTCCTCGGGACGCTCTGCTGGCCGACCCGGGGCCTCTGGCTGGG
>NW_027689859.1:0-361 GCF_054177405.1 Leptonychotes weddellii | reverse complement strand
ACCACTGGTGGGAAGGGAAGCTCCGCACACACAGGCAAGCAAAGACTAGCACACACTGCTGAACGACAGTAGAGAGAATTCATAGAGGAAAAGTGGCCATGGACCTGATCCCAAGCTTTTCCATGGAAACCTGGCTTCTCCTGGCTATCAGCCTGGTGTTCCTCTACCTGTGAGTAACCGTCCAGGCTCATTGCCTCTGGAACCCTGGACTTGGGTTGCTAATCAGCATCCACCCCCTTTTCCTTGTCTGTTTTGAGGATCAAAAAAGTTAACAAAGGGGAAGCTGCTTAAGTGTTGGGTGCTTCAAATATGCTAGGAACACATAAAGGGTTATTATTGACCTCACCAGATCTGCTGATCT
>NW_027689858.1:0-361 GCF_054177405.1 Leptonychotes weddellii | reverse complement strand
GGGGAGGGGGAAGGGGCCCATCCTGTATTCTTTCAGGCTCCAATCTTCTAAGAGTGGGAAGGTTTGGCAAAAAATTCAAAGCAATCCAGCTTCTGGGGAGTGAGCAGTCAGTCTCTAAGAGACCCTGACAGGTTTGCCCTTGGCTCAATGACAGGTTTTCAGGAGGAGCCGCAGGGCTACGATCCAAAGTCCAGCCAGATAACAGAAGCCGGGAGGTAACCCGGAATTCTTCATTAACGGTGCAAATGAGCGAGAAGGAAAA
Organism: Leptonychotes weddellii; assembly: GCF_054177405.1. Classification (NCBI taxonomy): domain Eukaryota; kingdom Metazoa; phylum Chordata; class Mammalia; order Carnivora; family Phocidae; genus Leptonychotes; species Leptonychotes weddellii. Next base: position 99 of record NW_027689858.1, on the reverse strand, counting down.
TAAACAGATACCCGGATGCTTTGTGTGTGCCCCTGACTGCAATAAGCCCTGACTTTTAGACAGTACTTTGTACTTTGTATTTTTACAAAGGACAGTGTC
>NW_027689857.1:0-361 GCF_054177405.1 Leptonychotes weddellii | reverse complement strand
ACAAATGGGGTAGAAGTACCATCCAGTCCATACTTCTCGATGACACTCATTCCAGAACCCTCAACTTGAGGGCGCATTTATTCTTTTTTGGTACCATATCTACAAATTATTTATTAGTCATCTGTATATAGTCATGTTCAAATTGACATGAGTAGATTAAAATACTTTGGAATTAAGCACTTCATAGTTAACTTTGCAAATATTTTTTTCTTAGTAAATTCTAAGTTGGAAAAATAAGATTTCTATTATTTTGTTATGTTATGTTAATCACCATACTGTACATCATTAGTTTTTGATGTAGTGTTCCATGATTCATTGTTTGTGTATAATACCCAGTGCTCCATGCAATACATGCCCTCCT
>NW_027689856.1:0-361 GCF_054177405.1 Leptonychotes weddellii | reverse complement strand
GTTCTAAAATTACTTACAAAATCTATTTTCAAATCATATTGATACTCAAAAAGTATATAGACTTGTAGAAAGTTATGTATTTCCTTTCAGCTCTGTTCCTTGATATATAAAATGATAATAAGAGTAATTGAATCTTTGAGTGATTGTAAAGATTAAACAAGACAACACATATAGCCTGTGTTCTTTGTCCTCTGTAATTAAAGTGTTTCTACTTTCTCTCTCAACATTTTTACAAGAAATATTTATTTGCTATAGCAATCAAAACCTAATAATCTTGTCTTAACTTTATACTCCATTTCTATTTGTAAAATAAATGTAATTCTTGAGCACTGTAATTACCGTCTATAAACTTATAGAATAT
>NW_027689855.1:0-361 GCF_054177405.1 Leptonychotes weddellii | reverse complement strand
AACCCATCCTCCCACCCCCCTCCCCTCTACAACCCTCAGTTTGTTTTTCAGAGTCCATCCTCTCTCATGGTTCGTCTACCCCTCTGCATAATACAGACTTTTTAACCTCTTTATTTTTCCTAACAAATCCTCAGGACGGGGAAATTGTGATTCAAATTAGACGAGAATTACAGAGAATACTTTAAAGAAGATATAATCTTGTGGGATTGGAACCATTAGAAGTAATCATTTCCGATGAAAATATCTGTTGAGTTAGTGGGGTGGGTCAGGAAGCAGTGTTGTGTTCAGGAATTGTGGTTCTTATCCCTTCACAGTTTCACCAAGGTAACTTGGGTGGTTAGAACAGAACGTGTTTGTTGTA
>NW_027689854.1:0-361 GCF_054177405.1 Leptonychotes weddellii | reverse complement strand
CCACAGTTAATCATAGAGAGAGGGCTATGTCAAAAATGGTAGGAAGGGCAGGGACTCAGTTGGGAACCAAATTAACCTGTAAGACTAACCACAAATGGCAGGGATACCACAAGAATAGAGAAGGGAGAGGAACAGACCCCACACCAGGCACCCCAGACATAAGGGACCTGCACTGGAAGATGAGTTCTTCTAACATCTGACTTTGAAAATCAAAAAATCAGAGGGGCTTAACTTCATGAGTTTTTACAATCAGAGGGGCTTAATACCAGGAACTTTAAAAATCAGTGACCTCAGCTCTAGAAGAGGCTGCAGAAAATAAGAAACTGACTCCCCATCTTTAAAGAACAAGTATAACAAATAA
>NW_027689853.1:0-361 GCF_054177405.1 Leptonychotes weddellii | reverse complement strand
GATCCAATAAGCCAGCATATATAAAGTGCCAGGCATATAGTTAGCACTTAATAAATGTGGGCTTTCTTTCCTTTCTCCCTTCCCTTTTCCCAGGCTCTTACCTTGATAAAACAGATAGCCATACACATGATGCAAAAGAGATCCTTATGAAGGAACAATTAGAAATTAGATCAGTTTCTCTTTGTCGTACTATTTCCTCGATCTATAGAGCCTAGATCTCTTTAGATAATTTAGAGTAAAAACGAACAATTTCTTATTGGGTTCCTCTAGAGTCTGAATGGGCCTAGAATGGTACCATTATAGAAAAGAGTTCATTGAAATGCCACGAGGGAATGAAGGCACTAGATTGAATTACAAATGT
>NW_027689852.1:0-361 GCF_054177405.1 Leptonychotes weddellii | reverse complement strand
AGAAATAACTCTCAGATCTCTTAGTACTTCCCACCAGTATATGAACACCACTTAACAAAGATTTGGTTGAGATTTCTGAGAAGAATAATTTTTTTTTTATTCTTATGTTAATCCCCATACATTATATCATTAGTTTTAGATGAAGTGTTCCATGATTCATTGTTTGTGCATAACACCCAGGGCTCCATGCAGAATGTGCCCTCCTCAATACCCACCACCAGGCTAACCCATCCTCCTACCCCCCTCCCCTCTAGAACCCTCAGTTTGTTTTTCAGAGTCCATTGTCTCTCATGGTTCGTCTACCCCTCCGATTTCCCCTGCTTCATTCTTCCCCTCCCGCTACCTTCTTCTTCTTCTTCTT